>NW_007248816.1:34946-51714 GCF_000164805.1 Carlito syrichta
CTGCGGTGGCCGGGAGCGGCCACTGCACTCCAGTCTGGGCGACAGAGTGAGACTCCAACTCAAAAACAAAAACAGCAACAAACAAACAAAACAAAACAAAAAACCAGAGGCATTTTATCTTTTTTGTAGCATGAATAATCATCATCTTCTAATTATAATAAACATGAGTATATATATATATGTCATAAATATATCTTACATGAGTTATTAGCTTATAACCTAGGTATTCATACCATACGTGCTATGTAAAATTCAATTTCTGTTACATAAAAGAGTTAAACCAGCTACCTCATGGTGAGTTTAATGGGATAGATTAAAAGTTTAAGGGCTTATTTCTTCATAATTATGAAAAATAATTATTTGTAGAAATAGATATAAAATCTTCCAAGTTGCCATTCAAAAATTAAAAGATACAAAATAAAATAGTAAGAATATTTAATTAATGTTTGTAATGAGGGATCATTTTAATTTTAATTCATAATCATTTTAATTCTGTTTTTTTTTCCACGTTTAAGAAAATTAAAACTCATGTTTTCCTTTTTTTTTTTTTTTTTTTTGAGTCAAGTGTCATTCTGTCATCCAGGCTGGAGTGCAGTGGCATGGCTCACTGCAGCCTCAATCTCCTGGACTCAGGTGATCCTTCCACCCCAGTCTCCTGAGTAGCTGGGACTGTATGTGCATGCCACCATGCCTGGCTATTTTTTATTTTATTTTTTTGTAGAGATGAGGTCTCACTATGTTGCTTTGGCTGATCATGAACTCCTTGGCCCCAGCAATCCGCCTCACCTCCCAAAATACTGCGATTACAAGCATGAGCCACCATACATGGCAAAAACTTACAATTTTCTATATGTTTCTTCCTTTGTTTCCTGTAAAGGGAGATGTGTGTGAAATAGGAAAGATGTCATAATGATAGTGTATCCAGCAGTCTTCTCTGATTGCACTGCATTTCATCAAGAAAGGCTCATTTATCTATAATATGTTTCATAGCAAATTACAGTAAATTTAGCAGTCTAAAACTAAACATTTATGATCTCACGTTGTTTCTGGGGGTCAGGAATCTGATAGTGGCTTATCGGGCTCAGGTTCTTTTCTTTTCTTTTTCTTTCTTTTTTTGAGTAGAAGTCTTACTCTGTTGCCGAGGCTGGAGTGCAGTGACACGTTCATGGCCACAGCAATCTCGACCAGCTGGGCACAGGCGATCCTTCCAACTCAGCCTTCCATGTAGCTGGAACTAGAGGCGTGCACCACCATGCCCAGCTAATTTTTTATTTTATTTTATTTTTATTGTAGAGATGAGATCTTGCCAAGTTGCTCTGGCTGATCTCAAACTTGTGGGCTCAGGCAATCATCTTACCTCGGCCTCCCAAAGTGCTGGAATTATGGGCGTGAGCCATTGCACCCAGCCTGGCTCAGGTTCTTTCATGAGGTTGTAGTCAAGATATAGACTGGGACTGGAAAATTTGCTTGCTAGCTTACTCACATGACTGCTGTCTTAGTTCCTTGCCAGGAGGTCCTCTCCGTGGGCTTACTCATGTCATGGCATGGCGTTCTCCAGAGTGAGTGATCCAAGAGTGAGAGAACATGCCTAAAAAGGAAGCCACAGTCAGTATGTTTTATGACTTAATATTGGAAGTGACATTCTTTCACTTTTATCATATGCTGTTGGTTACATATTCTGCTGGTACAGTTTGGGAGGAGACTACACAGTTGTGAATATCAGGAAGCAGGGGTCATTGGGAGCCATATTGGAAGCTGGCTGCCATAGCAGGCAAACTGGATTTCTTCCATTAGCTGCAATAGGTAGGAGATTTTTCTTTAATGTCAGGCTTTCATTCTTTTGTTCAGGCTGGAGTACAGTGGCCTTCTCCCTTCGCCTTTTAGGTATCTGATACTCTAGGTGTGTGCCAGCATGCCTGGCTAATTATTTCTTTATTTTTCTTTTTTCTTTTTTTTTTCCCCTTTTTTCCCTTCCTTCTTTCTCTTTCTCCCAAAATTTCCCTCTCTGTTCTCCCTTTTCTTCTTCCTTTTTTTTTTGTTTTTTTGTTTTTTGAGTTGGAGTCTCACTCTGTCACCCAGACTGGAGTGCAGTGGCCGCTCCTGGCCACCGCAGCCTCAACCTGCTGGGCGCCGGTGATCCTTTCGCCTCAGACTTCCAAGTAGCTGGAACTACAGGTGCACGCTACCACGCCTGGCTAATTTTTGATTTATTGTAGAGATGAGGTCTCACCAAGTTGCCCAGGCGGATCTCGAACCCGTAGTCTCAGGCAATCCACTCACCTCAGCCTCGAGGGATTACAGGCTGAGCCACCGAGCCCGGTTTTTTTTTTTTTTTAATCAATATTTTTTATTATGATATTGTGGGGTACCTGGCTAATTTTTTAATTTCCTTTTTTTTGAGTCAGAGTCTAACTCTATTGCTCAGGCTGGAGGCAGTGGCATGCTTACAGCCACTGCAACCTTGACCTGCTGGGTTCAGGTGATCCTTTTGCCTCAATCTTCCAATTAACTGAAACGACAGGTATGTGCCACTATGCCCAGCTAATTTTTTTTTATTTATTGTAGAGACAAGGTCTCGCCAAGTTGTTCAGACTGGTCTCGAACCTGTGGGCTCAGGCAGTCCTCTCGCCCCTGCCTCCCAAAGTGCTGGGATTACAGGTGTAAGCCACCACATCCGACCCATTTTTAAAAATTTTTTGTAGAGATGAAGTCTCACTGTGTTGCCCAGCCTGATCTTGAACTCCTGACCTCAAGTGATCCTCCTGCCTTGGTCTTCCAAATTGCTGGGATTACAGGCATGAGCCACTGCACATGGCCATAGGAGTTATTTGTTATATTTTCTCTCTCCTTGACCCTCTTCCTTTTTCTTAGCTAGGGATGAATGGCTGTTTGTGTTTTTAATAATTCCAAATATGAAAATATCAGAAACAACTTTATACATGACTGATATGTTACAGAACAGTAAGGTAAATGTTTTTTTTTTCTGTCATCCAGGCTGGAAGGCAGTGGCATGCTCTTGACTACCACAGCCTCAACCTGCTGGCTCAGGCCATCCTTCCGCCTTAGCCTCCCAAGCAGCTGGCACTACAGTACAGGCATGTACCACCATGCCCAGCTAATTTTATTTATTTATTTATTTATTTATGTAGCGATAAGGCCTCACCAAGTTGCCCAGGCTGGTCTTGAACCCTTGGACTCGGGCAATCCTCTTGCCTCGGCCTCCCAAAATCCTGGGATAATAGGCGTGAGCCACCGCACTTGGCCAAGATAAAGCATTAATGCAGTAAAACAATTAAGCATCAGGAAGACCAGAATCTTTTTTTTTTTTTTTAATTTTTATTTCTTAGTTGAAGTCTCACTCTGTTGCCTAGGCTGGAGTGCCGTGGCACACTCATGACCCCCGCAGCCTCAACCTGCTGGTTCAGGTTATTCTTCTGCCTCAGCCTTCCGAATAGCTGGAACCACAGGCATGCGCCATCATGCCCAGCTAATTTTTTTTTTTAAGTTGGAGTCTCACTCTGTCACCCAGACTGGAGTGCAGTGGCCGCTTCTGGCCACTGCAACCTTGACCTGCTGGGCTCCGGCAATCCTTCCATTTCAGCCTTCCAAGTAGCTGGAATTACAGGCGCACGCTACCACGCCCAGCTAATTTTTGATTTACTGTAGAGATGAGGTCTCGCCAAGTTGCCCAGGTGGCTCTCGAACCCGTGGGCTCAGGCAATCCACTCACCTCAGCCTCCCAAAGGCACGGAATTACAGGCTGAGCTACCGAGCCTGGCTAATTTTTTGATTTATTGTAGAGACAAGGTCTCACCCTGTTGTCCAGACTAGTCTTGAGCCTGTGGGCTTAGGCAATCCTCTTGCCTCTGCCTTCCTGAGTCCCAAGATTACAGGTGTGAGCCACTGCCTGGAAGACCAGACTCTTAAGGTTGAAGACCAGACTCTTAAGGTTGAAAGTAATGTTAGAGATCTAATGATGTTTGTGAGTGTGTTTTACAATAGTGTTTTTTGCAATGTAAAATTCAGAAACACATAGGTAAACTGAGAATTCTTTTAATCTCTCTATTCCAAGAGAATCTAAACATTTGATATATTGTTTTTGATGTGTGTGTGTTTGTATATATATGTGATTTATATGTATGTATATATGTTTTGTTTTTGCCTTTTGTAAATGTGATGTGTGAGGTTAGGTTTTTTAGAGTCACCAAGTTGTAAGATAACAAGACTAGTGCAGTTGTATTACCTTTAATTCTTTTAAGTTGCTCTTTAGTGACCAGGACCTAAGCCTTCGGGGCTCAAAAGTAAATAATTTGCATTTCAGCCTTTTTTCCTTTTCTTGAGATACTCGAGTCCAGGGTCTAGTTTGAAGAAGGGTAAGAGAGAGAGAAAGACTAGAATTATTGGGCACATATGGTTGAATTTGGGTAAGGTAAATGTATTCCCCTACTGTATACTGTTTTGTGTATTCCTTATTTTACTTAATATGTCAAGAGTACTTTTACATCATTAAATATTATTTGAATTTATGATTTCTAATAATAAATATATAGTCTAATGAATCACTACTCTGTGTTTTATGTTGTTAGTCCCTTATATGGGGACCTTTAGATGTTTTTTAAGTTTTCAGATTACAAGTAGTAGTATGATGAATGTCCTCTTGTTTGAATATCAGTGTTTCTGTAGAAACACTCCTTAGAAAAAAATGGATTAAATGGTGTTTTTTTAATCAATTTTGTGTTATTATAACAGAATACCACAGACTAGTAATTTGTGAAGAAGTTTATTTCTCAGTTCTGGAGGCTGGGAAGTTCAATATCAACTTGCCAGCATCTGACAGGGGCTTTCTTGCTGCATCATGCCTTGGTGGATGGCAGAAGGACCAGAGAGTGCAAGAGAGAGCAAGTGGGGGCTGAACTTGCTTTGTTAACTGGCCCACTCTCAGGGTAACTAACTCACTCCTCAGATAACGACATTAATTTATTCATGAGGACTCTGCTCTCATGGCCTAATCACCTTTTGTTAAGGTTCACTTTCCAACACTGATGGTTGCATTGGGGATTAAGTTTCTAACACATGAACTTTGGGGGATACATTCAAGCCATAGCATGGTGTGAACATTTTCTCAGTCTCTCTAATTTTATTGCCACATTGCTTTTCAGACTGATTGTACCTGTTTGTACTTCTACCAGAAGTACGTGAAGGAATCTGTTTGATAGTACTCTGCACAATATACTTTTTACCACTTGGATTTTTATTTAAATTAACAAGAACAACGCATATATTAAGATTTTAGTTTAACCTAAGAAATTTTGGCCAAGGGTGCTAGGATATAGTATCTTTTATATAAAGGGTAGCAAGATTCCAGTCTAATGCAAATTAAATAGGTTTTAATCTTAACTATATAAACTATTTTTAAAAAGCAAAGATATTGTAAAATGCTACTATTTAAATTTCAATTCAGGCTTTAAGTCGCAATTTAGGACCCTTGCTAAAGTTATTATTATGGTCTTGTATTAATGTAGATTAAGTTGAAATCAAATTGTAGTCATAATATACAACCTGAAATTAGTTAACTCCTGATTCTTTTTGCTAATGAAAGGGAACGGTGCTATAAAAATTGCACAATTTGATATCATAACAATTAGCATTTACCTTTAAAATACATGAACATTTTATATTTATTTATTTTTTGAGGTGTATTGCCCAGGCTGGAGTGCAGTGGCACTCTCATGCCCACCGCAGCCGCGACTTGCTAAGCTCAGGTGATTCTTCCGCCTCAGCCTTCCAAGTAGCTGAAACTGCAGGCATGCACCACCACACCCAGCTAATTTTTTGATTTATTGTAGAGAAGAGGTCTTGCCAAGTTGCCCAGGCTGATCTCGAACCTGTGGGCTTAGGAAATCTTCTCACCTCGGCCTCCCAAAGTGCTGGGATTATAGGCGTGAGCCACCATGCCCAACCAAAATTTTAAAATATTTAATGTAAACTAAATAGCAGAGAAAAGATACTTGATGGTTAAAACTGAGAATTGGATTTGAGTAAAGTCACATAAAAGATCATTGTTAACTCTATATTTTCGTTATATAAATTTTAAGAATATTCTAATTTAAAAATTGTGCTTAATTTTATGCTTACTGTATTTTTTGTTTTAATTTGGAACCATTTATTACAAAGACTGATGTTTCAACTTTATTTCATTCACAGGGAGACATCTCCACACACATTTCAATTAGACTTATTCTTCAACAATGTAAGCAAGCCAAGTGCCCCTGTTTTCGATAGATTGGGAAGGTATGTACCTGTTAGTTAATTTCATTAGAAACTCATGAGTTAATAAGCAAACTCTTTTTATTTATTTATTTATTTATTTTGAGTTGGAGTCTCATTCTGTTGCCCAGGCTGGAGTGCAGTGGCCGCTCCTGGCCACCGCAGCCTCGACCTGCTGGGCTCCGGCGATCCTTCCGCCTCAGCCTTCCGAGTAACCAGAATTACAGGCACGTGCTACCATGCTCGGCTGATTGTTTTTTTTATTTATTGTAGAGATGAGGTCTCGCTGCCCAGGCGGGTCTCGAACCCGTGGGCTCAAGCAATCCACTCACCTCAGCCTCCCAAAGGTGCGGGATTACAGGCTGAGCCACTGAGCCCAGCTTATTTATTTATTTCTTAATTTTAAGTTAAAAAGTTTTTTAAAGACAGAGTCACACTCTGTTGCCCAGACCGGAGTATAGTGGCATGATCATAGCTCACTGCAGCTTCAAACTCCTAGCCTCAAGCAGTCTTCCTGCCTTAGATTCCTGAATAGCTGGGACTATAGGCACATGCCACCATGCCCAGCTAATTTTTTTTTAAGTAGAGACAAGATCTTGCTATATTGCTTAGGCTGGTCTTAAACCCCTGGCCTCAAGCAGTCCTCTCGCTTTGGCCCCCTCAAGTGCTGGGATAACAAGCATGAGGCATTGCACCTAGCCTTTTTATTCTTTGGATAGAAGAAAAGGGTTTATTTGGTAGTAAACCCACAAAATGCAGAGTTTAATCAAGGTAATATTATTATTTATTTTTAAAATTTTTATTTATTTATTTATTTATTTAGTTGGAATCTCAGTCGCCCAGACTAGAGTGCAGTGGCCGCTCCCGGCCACTGCAGCCTCGACCTGCTGGGCTCCGGTGATCCTTCTGCCTCAGCTTTCCAAGCAGATGAAACTACAGGCGTGCACTACCACGCCTGGCTAATTGTTTTGATTTATTGTAGAGATGAGGTCTCGCCAAGTTGCCCAGGCGGGTCTCAAACCCGTGAGCTCAGGCAATTCACTCATCTTAGCCTCCCAAAGCATGGGATTACAGGCTGAGCCACCGAGCCTGGCCAAAGTAATATTATAGAAAAATGTTAAATTCCTAAGAAAATGTTAAGTTTATTTACAAAATAAAAATTTTAATGTGTGAAACATTAGCCATCTTTTTTGTTTGTTTATTACTCATACATGCATTTCTTGTACATATGATTACTCATACATGCATTTCTTGTACATGATTTCACGTTTTGATAATCTAATTTGGAAAAAAAATTGGGTTTTTTTTTTGTTTGTTTGTTTTGAGTCAGGATCTCACTGTTACAGGCTGGCGTATAGTGGCATGATCATGGCTTACTTCAGCCTTGACTTCCTGGGCTCAGGCAATCCTTCAGTCTCTCGAGTAGCTGGGACTAGAGACATGTATCACCATGCCAAGCTAATTTTTAAATTTATTTTAGAGACGAGGTCTCACCATGATGCCCAGACTGGTCTTGAACTCTTGGGCTCAAGCAGTCCTCTTGCTTCGGTCTGCCAAAAGTGCTGGGATTAGAGGTGTGCGTTACTGCACCTGGCTGAGATTGTTTTTTTGATTCTTAAAAATATTATATAAATACATTAAAGCTAATATTTTAAGTGTGTCTCTTCATGCTGCTGTGCAATTTAAAATTCCACAGCCAAATTAAAAGAAAAACTTTTTAATTTGTTTGGTAGAGACAAGGTCTTGTTATGTTGCACAGTTTTATGGTCTAAAACTCCTGGCCTCAGCCTCCCAAAGTGCTGGAGTTACGTGAGCCACTGCACCCAGCCTCATAGCTCCCTTTTAAAAAATGGGACTTTTGCTAATAAGTATCCCCATTTTGGATTTTATAATATATGCTAAGTATTATTAAAACTGGATGTTACGCTGTCTACAGACAAATTCACCATTAAATGAGTTTACTTAGAACTCATCTAAAAAATAAATGGAGCCAGGCACGGTGGCTCAGCCTTGTAATCCCATGCTTTGGGAGGCTGAGGTGAGTGGATTGCCTGAGCCTGCAGGTTCGTGACCCGCCTGGGCAACTTGGCAAGACCGCATCTCTACAATAAATCAAAAATTAGCCAGGCGTGGTAGTGTGCGCCTGTAGTTCCAGCTACTTGGAAGGCTGAGGTGGAACGATTGCCGGAGCCCAGCAGGTTGAGGCTGCAGTGGCTGGGAGCGGCCACTGCACTCCAGTCTGGGTGACAGAGTGAGACTCTAACTAAAAAAATAAATAGAATAGTACTTGGAGAAATAAAAAACTTTAAAGGCAACTCAAAATGGGAAATTTCTATCCCTGTCAGGAATTAACAGTTTCTTAGACATCACTTTTTTTTTTTTTGAGTCAGAGTCTCATTTTGTTACTCAGGCTGGAGTGCAGTGGCACGTTCATGGCCACTGCATCCTTGACCTACCGGGCTCAGGTTATCCTTCTGCCTAAGCCTTCCAAGTAGCTGGAACTACAGGTGTGTACCACAATGGTCCAGCTAATCTTTTTGATTTATTACAGAGACAAGGTCTTGCCAAGTTGCCCAGTCTGGTCTTGAATACGTGGGCTCAGGCATTCCTTTCGCCTTAGCCTCCCAAAGTGCTAGGGTTACAGGCGTGAGCCACTGTGCCCCACTTATGTACTCTTTTTTATTAGTCCTTCTCTCATTTATTACTACATTGTATTGATAATTTAACCTTTTTTTTTTTTGAGTTGGAGTCTCACTCACTCTGTCGCCCAGACTGGAGTGCAGTGGCCGCTCCCGGCCACCGCAGCCTCGACCTGCTGGGCTCCGGCGATCCTTCCGCCTCAGCCTTCCAAGTAGCCGGAATTACAGGCATGTGCTACCACGCCCGGCTGATTTTTTGATTATTGTAGAGATGAGGTTTCGCTGCCCAGGCAGGTCTCGAACCTGCAGGCTCAGGCAATCCATTCTCCTCAGCCTCCCAGAGGCGCGGATTACAGGCTGAGGCACCGAGCCCGGCTCCTTTTTTTTTTTAAATAAAGAGAAACAGATAATCTCAAGCAGGTAATATTTGATATTTTCTGGTGTTTTTATGTTAGTACCTACTTGATAAAGATAGTTAACTTTTTTTTTTTTTTTTGAGTTGAAGTCTCACTCTATCGTCCAGGCTGGAGTGCATTGTTATGCTCATGGCCACCGCAGCCTCAAACTGCTGGGCTCAGGCAGTCCTTCTGCCTCAGCCTTCCAAGGAACTACAGACCCATGTCACCACAGCTGGCTAATTTTTTTGTTGTAATTTATTGTAGAGTCAAGGTCTCACCAAGTTGTCCAGGGTGGTCTCAAATTCATGGGCTCAGGCAATCCGCTCACCTTGGCCTCCCTAAGTGCTGGGATTACAGGCTGAGCTACTGTGCCCGGCCGATAATTGCTTTTTTTTTTTTCTTGAGTTGGAGTCTCACTCTGTCACCCAGACTGGAGTGCAGTGGCCGCTCCCGGCCACCGCAGCCTCGACCTGATGGGCTCCGGCAATCCTTCCGCCTCAGCCTTCCAAGTAGCCGGAATTACAGGCATGCGCTACCATGCCCGGCTGATTTTTAATTTATTGTAGAGGTGAGGTCTCGCCGCCCAGGCGGGTCTCGAACCCGTGGGCACAGGCAATCCACTCACCTCAGCCTCCCAAAGGTGCGGGATTACAGGCTGAGCCACCGAACCCGGCTATTTTTATTTTTTATTTTTTGAGTTGAAGTCTCACTCTGTTGCCCAGACTAGAGTGCAGTGACTGCTCCCAGCCACCGCAGCCTCGACCTGCTGGGCTCCGGCAATCCTTCCGCCTCAGCCTTCCAAGTAGCCGGAATTACAGGCATGCGCTACCATGCTCGGCTGATTTTTTTATTTATTGTAGAGATGAGGTCTCGCTGCCCAGGCGGGTCTCAAACCCGCGGGCTCAGGCTATTCACTCACCTCAGCCTCCCAAAGGCGCGGGATTACAGGCTGAGCCACCGAGCCCGGCGATAATTGCTTTTTAAAAATTTTGGTTGTGATCTGCATTTTTGTATGACTATAATGCAGTGGTTCTCTACTTTGGCTATATATTAGAATTACCTGGAGTGCTTTTAGAAACATACTGATTTCTATGCTTACCCCAGACCTATTAATTCAGAATCTCGGGGGGCTTGGTTTATTTCTTTTTCTTTTTTTTAGATGAGAAAATATAGTTTATTTTGAAAGTAAATTAGAGAGAGAGAAAGAGAGGAGATTCACCTCATGAATGTAGAGGAGGGGGCCAAAGCCAGGAAATGTGACCTGGCCATAGCTCAAAGAACTCATGGCCACGTCATAGCTTTACAAGGCAGTGGCCTAGCAATGTCCTATTTATTTTTCTTGACAGCATATTGGGGGCAGTACATTAAACCCAAACTTTGTGGTTTGTTAAATCAAAACAAAAATCTAGCATTTGAGTATGTTAAAAATATTTGAATCTAGAAAGACTTATTTATGAACTGTGATATTCAGTGTCTGAGCAATATATTTATTCTTACTCTTTTGGCAGCCTGGAGTATGATGAAAATACTTCTATCATCTTTAGACCCAACTCAAAGGTAATTGTGGAAGTCAATTTTCAACCTGTAATTAATGTTTGTTCTCATCTGCATTCAAAGTTTATGATTCAAATAAGAGAGTGAGCAGAATGTCAGCTTATTTGGTTTTAGTGCTTCAGAATGTCATCATTTCTTATCTGAGACCTCTTGCATCCAGAAGCTTTTTTTTTTGAGTTGGAGTCTCACTCTGTCGCCCAGACTGGAGCCGCTCCCAGCCATTGCAGCCTCGACCTGCTGGACTCCGGCGATCCTTCTGCCTCAGCCTTCCAAGTAGCCAGAATTACAGGCATGCGCTACCACGCCCAGCTGATTTTTTGTAGAGATGAGGTTTCGCTGCCCAGGCGGGTCTCGAACTCGCGGGCTCAGGCAATCCACTCACCTCAGCCTCCCAAAGGTGCGGGATTTCAGGCTGAGCCACCGAGCCCGGCTAAATTTTTGATTTATTGTAGCGACAAGGTCTTGCCAACTTGCCCAGGCTGGTCTCAAACCTGCAAGCTCAGGCAATCCACTTGCCTCAGCCGCCCAAAGTGCTGGGATTACAGGCTGCGCTACTGAGCCCGGCCGACTTTTCATTTTTTAGAGTGACACAATTTGCGCTTTTGTTCCCTTTTATAACCCTTGTAGATATTGGGATTTAATTTATTAATTAGTAAAAACTGCTACTTAATTTTATTCCCATTTCTTCTCTTACTTATATTCTCTTTGAACAGGGTTGACATAAAGTATGGAACTGTGGAGATATAGTCTTACTAGGTTTATTTGTGATAACTCTTGGAGAGCTATATAAAAGCTATGCCTCTGGGTGAATTTGATCCATATTGACCTTTGCATTTTCAGCATACTTTTAAAGACTGATGTTGCACCACAAACTAACTTGATATCTGTTACAACAGTAGTTTCAAAGATTTTTTTTCCCTAAAAATCAGGTGAATACTGATGGTCTGGTGCTAAGAGGCTGGTACAACTGTCTGACACTGGCAATATACGGATCAGTGGATAGAGTGATAAGTCATGACAGAGACTCTCCACCACCTCCACCTCCACCTCCACCACCTCCCCAGCCACAGCCAAGTTTGAAAAGGAATCCAAAGCATGGTGAGAATTTTAAGTTTGCTTTTGCCAGTGAAACTTATATCCAATTATAGTAAGAAAAGGTAATTCAAAGACCTCTTACACCTTTTGAACTTTGCTTAAGACTTGACAAGATATCTGTCAATCTCCCATTCTTTTCTGTAAGCATTTCTCTTAATTTTAATTTCTTTTAATTTTTTAAAAAATTGACCTGAGGGGATATTTTTTCCCATTTAAAATATGTTGATGATAATGCAGTCCAGTGGTTAGTTATGGTTTGCTTTCAAAATTATCTCTAAACGAATTGAAAAGCAAGTAGGAAGTTTTGTCTGTATTTCTGGAATATGTATGTTAATGGCATTATTTTTCTGAAGTGTATTTCAAATTTGTTTAGTTATATAAATCTTAACTAATGCAGATTTTTCCCACTTTTGAGAACCTTTTGCTCATTAACTGGAAATGAGAAATAAGAACTTAAATATACTGGAGGGCAGAGAGGTGTGCTTATGTTTCCCAGGGTCTCTTCTCTAGTAGTAATCACTATAATGGGTTGAAACAGGTAGATTCAGAGCCAGGCTCAGTGGTGTGCACCTGTAATCCCAGCTTCTCAGGAGATGGAAGCACGAGGATTGCTTGAGCCCAGGAGTTAGAGTCTAGGCTGAGCAACATAGTGGGATCCATCTTAATGAATGAATGAATGAGTGAAAATTCAAGAATACTTTTGAAAATATTTTCTTTATAGTTAGCATTCTATGACTACATTTAAAATGACTTTTTTTTTTGAGTTGGATTCTTACTCTGTCACCCAGGCTGAAGTGCAGTGGCACGGCCACAGCAGCCTTGACCTGCTGTGTTCAGGCAATCCCTCCACTTCAGCCTTCCACGTAGTTGGAGCTATAGGCACGCACCACTATGCCCGGCTAATTTTTTGATTTGTATTAGAGATGTGGTCTCGCCAAGTTGCCCAGGCTGGTCTCAAACCAGTGGACTCAGCCTGTCCTCTCACCTCGGCCTCCCAAAGTGCTGAGATTATAAGTGTGAGCTAGCATACCTGGCTTTTTATTTTTTAAATCTTGATATGTAGTGTGGTATGAGCTCTTCTTCTCTGATGGAGGTCATACACTTTACTTTTCTTATATCTTACCTGCCCAGCACAGTTAGTCTTTCACTTTTTCTTTTCATCTTTCATTCTTCTGTGCTTATTTGTCTCTTACCAGGCTATGAGCTCCTTGTTGACAGAGTATGTTTTACTTATATTTGTATCTTTAGTCTTATCACAGTGCCTGACATATATAGTGGCTACTCTAAAATTTTGTTCAACATACTCACTTGTTTTGTAATTGACGCTTAAGCACATAGATTATGTACATATGTTTTTAACTTTTTACTTTGAAGTAATTATAGATTTGCAGGCAGTTGCAAAGAAGTGTGCAGGGAAGTCCTGTGTGCTCTTCAGCCTTCTCCAGTGTTAACGTCTTTAATAACTGTAGTACAGTATCAAAACCAGAGAGTTGGCACTGTTGCAATCTGTAGAGCTTGTTCAGAATTCACTATTAGACATGCACTTGTTTGTGTGTCTATGTGTGTAGCTCTGTGTATTTTTATGTCATGTGAAGCCTTGCATAACCCATTATAATCAAGACATTTAATTATACCATTGCTACAAGATTCTTTCATGTTACCTTTAATATAGCCTTATCCATCTCACTTATTTCTAACCTTTGGCAATCACTAGTCTGTTCACCATCTCTATAATTATGTTATTTTACAAATTGAATGAAACCATGCAGTAAGTATCTTTGAGATTGACTTTTCCCATTCAGCATAATTCTCTTGAGGTTCATTAGCTTTATTATATATATTAATAGTTCTTTTTTATTGCTGAGTAGTGTTAAATAGTATGGATGTACCACAGTTTATTTAACTGCTCACCTGTTGAAGAACATTTGGGTAGTTTCCAGTTTTTGGCTATTACTATAAAGCTGGCTATTTTGGTTATTAAATAAAGCTGAACATTTGTGTACCTTTTTTGGGGGGGGCATGAAAATAAGTCTTCATTTTTCTGGGATTATGCCCACATACATTATTTTGTATGTGGCAAGTCAGAAATTCTAACTTTACCAGTATAGACTAATCAGTAAAATTTCTGTTAAGACATCAAAAAGGCAAAGCTTATTATCAATTCTAAAAATGAAATTCTCAAATGATAAAATGCAGTTTTTATCATTTATTTTGCTACACTTTAATACAGTCTTGTTTGATATACTCAGGGGATTGACTGGCTCCAGGACCACCCATGTATACCCAAATATTTACATACTCAAGTCCCAAAGTCAGCCCTGGGGAATCCACATATCTGAAGAGTTGGTCCTTCATATATATGTGGGTTTCATACCTCTTGAATACTGTATTTTTGATCCATGTTTGTGGTTGAAAAAAGTTTGCATGTAAGTGGACCTGCACAGTTCAGACCCCTGTTGGTCAAGATCTGTAATTTGAATTTTTTTTTTTTGCCACTTAATAAAACTAGCTGATGGGGAGAAAGAAGATCAGTTTAATGGAAGCCCTCCAAGACCACAGCCAAGGGGACCAAGAACTCCTCCAGGACCCCCTCCACCTGATGATGATGAAGATGACCCTATGCCTCTGCCAGGTATAAATAAAATCAGTGCTAAGTTTTTTTCCTCTGGTTAGTTTTTTTTTTTCTTCTTCTTTTTTTGAACTGGAGTCTTACTGTTACCCAGGCTGGAGTGCAATGGCATGCTCATGGTCACTACAGCTTTGACCTGATGGGTTCAGGTGATCCTTTGCCTCAGCCTTCCAAGTAGCTGGAACTACAGGCATGTGACACCATGCCTGGCTAATTTTTTCATTTATTGTATAGATGAGGTCTCGCCAAGTTTCCCAGGCCAGTTAGTATTAAAGGAGTTTTTTTGATGAAAGAAAATAAATCAGATGCTGGTCATCAGATCTTGGTGAATCTCCCCTTCATGCTATGCAGTATTTCCCTGTAGTTTTCTTTCTGTTGTCCAATGAACTTGTTTAAAAAAATTAGTTCATTTGAAGCTGTACCAACATTTCTTTGAAAATAGTGTTAGTTTGCTCCAGTGATATATACTAATGAGTACTAGTTAAAAATTAGTATGTGTTGAAAGCGATAAAAATCCATATGGTTTACTTAATAACTAACAAGAACATAAAATATTATACTTTATTAGTTCTTACTATATGAAGTAGTATAATATATACTCTTAATTTTTTTTTTTTTTTTTGAGTTGGAGTCTTACTCTTTTGCCCAGACTGGAGTGCAGTAGCCGCTCCCAGCCACCGTAGCCTGGACCTGCTGGGCTCCGGCGATCATTCCGCCTCAGCCTTCCAAATAGCTGAAACTATAGGTGCGCGCCACCATGCCTGGCTAATTTTTGATTTATTGTGGAGATGAGGTCTTACCAAGTTGCCCAGGCGGGTCTCGAACCCACGGGCTCAGGTAATCTACTTACCTCAGCCTCCCAGAGCGCGGGATTACAGACTGAGCCACTGAGCCCGGCTACTCAGTATTTTTTAAAAGCAAGTAGTTCTGCCACCTTTTTTTTTTTTTTTGAGTTGGAGTCTCACTCTGTTGCCCAGACTGGAGTGCAGTGGCCGCTCCCGGCCACCGCAGCCTCTACTTGCTGGGCTCTGGCGATCCTTCTGCCTCAACCTTCTGAGTAGCTGAAACTACAGTCGCACGCTACCACGCCCGGCTAATTTTTTGATTTATTGTAGAGATGAGGTCTCGCCAAGTTGCCCAGGCGGGACTCGAACACGGGGGCTCAGGCATTCCACTCACCTCAGCCTCCCAAAGGCGCGGGATTACAGGCTGAGCCACCGAGCCTGGCTGTTCTGCCACCTTTTTAAAAAAGTATTTTATGAGCTAAGTCACCCAAAATATTAAGTATTTGCCATATACAGTCAGGACTGTCTTGTATTATTTAAAGCATTAAAATAATCTGTGCCTTAAATCTCAATTTTTCAGTGTCTGGTGACAAGGAAGAGGATGCCTCTCATAGAGAAGATTACTTTGAGCCCATTTCTCCTGATCGGAATTCAGTTCCCCAGGAAGGTCAGTATTCTGATGAAGGAGAAGTAGAAGAGGAACAGCAGGAAGAAGGAGAAGATGACGAAGATGATGTGGATGTAGAGGAAGAAGAGGATGAAGATGAGGATGATCGACATACAGTAGACAGCATCCCAGAGGAGGAGGATGAAGATGAAGAAGAAGAAGGTGAAGAGGATGAAGAAGGTGAAGGTTGGTTATATTAGCTAGGACTTTTGGGTTTAAGTACTAGAAATGAACTCAGTGAGCTTTGGGCAATGCAAGAGAATTTGTAGCAAAGATAAATGGGTTTTAAGAAACCCAAAGGTCAGAAGTAGCTGAGCCTCAAGGTGTAACTGGATATGATAGTTCCATCTCTTCTTTGCTTTGTGTATCTACTGTAATCTGCTGTGTTTAATCAACCAGCTTAAATTGCTTGAGTATATCTCAGTCCAGTTTCCTACCAGAGATTCTTGTTGGCTTGTTACAACATGAGTTGTTTCTTGACATCTTTGATCTGAGAAATAAGGTCATGTAGCAAATACATGTTGGATTTGGTGGCTGCTTTTAGGGTAAGGTGTGGTGTTGTGAGCTGGGTGGAATTCTTAAAGATGTCTGCCACCTAGATATTTTAGCAAATGTTGCATTATTTTTATTTTTATTTTTTTTGAGTTGGAGTCTCACTCTGTCGCCCAGACTGGAGTGCAGTGGCCGCTCCCGGCCACTGCAGCCTCGACCTGCTGGGCTCCGGCGATCCGCCT
>NW_007248816.1:51771-57619 GCF_000164805.1 Carlito syrichta
TTTTTTTGATTTATTGTAGAGATGAGGTCTTGCTGCCCAGGCGGGTCTCGAACCCGCGGGCTCAGGCAATCCACTCACCTCAGCCTCCCAAAGGCGCGGGATTACAGGCTGAGCCACCGAGTCCGGCTTTATTTTTATTTTTAATTGATTTTTATTTTTATTTTTTTTGAGTTGGAGTCTCACTGTCACCCAGACTGGAGTGCGTGGCCGCTCCCGGCCACCACAGCCTCGACCTGCTGGGCTCCGGCAATCCTTCCACCTCAGCCTTCCAAGCAGCTGGAACTAAAGGCGCGTGCTACCACGCCCAGCTAATTTTTGATTTATTGTAGAGATGAGGTCTTGCCAAGTTGCCCAGGCAGGTCTCGAACCCGCGGACTCACGCAATCCACTCACTTCGGCCTCCCAAAGTACAGGGATTACAGGCTGAGCCACCGAGCCTGGCGCATTATTTTTAGAAATTCAAGGGGGATGCCGGGTGCAGTGGCTCACGCCTGTAATCCCAACACTTTGGAGGTGGAGGTGAAAGGATTGCCTGAGCCCGGGGCTTTGAGACCAGCCTGGGCAACTTGGTAAGACCTCATCTCTACAATAAATAAAAAAATTAGCTGGGCATGGTGGCAGGAGCCTGTAGTTCCAGCTACTTGGAAGACTGAGGCAGAAGGATCACCTAAATCCAATAGGTCAAGGCTGCAGTGACTATGAGCATGTCACTGCACTCCAGCCTGGGAGACAAAGTGAGATGCATACTCAAAAAGAGAGAGGGAGGGAGGGTATCGCTGCCATCTTGGCCTCCTCCCTCCTCAGAAACGGGGTCTCACTGTGTTGTCCAGTCTGGTCTCTTGGCCTCCCAAAGTGCAGGGAGCTACCATGCTCAGCAATTTGGTATTTTGTTTTGTTTTTTTTTTTTGTAGACGTTTAACTCTGTTGCCCAGGCTGAAGTGCAGTGGCATGCTCTTGGCCATCATAGCCTCAACCTGCTGGGCTCAGGTGATCCTTCTGTCTCAGCCTTCCAAATAGTTAGACAGGTTCATACCACCATGCCTGGGTAATTTTTGATTTATTGTAGAGATGAGGTCTCACCAAGTTGCCCAGGCTGGTCTTGAACTCCTGGACTCAGGCAATCCTCTTGTCTCAGCCTCCTAGAGTGTTGGGATAACCGACGTGAGCAACTGAGCCTGGCAGCAATTTGATTTTTAATAGAAGATATCTAGCTTATCTCAGAGTCAGGTCCCTATAAACCTTTATTTTTTCAAGTATGAGTAGGTGGCTAAGTAAGGCTAAGCAAAGGAATATCAAAAGAGAGCTGGAGGAATTCTCTGGAAACATTTCTTTTTCCTTCTTAGGCCATTGTTGCTCATCTCCATTTTACCAGGGCCAGGCAATAGTGTGTTAGAAGGTTAAACCAGCAAGTTTTCTGTCTCTAGTTCTGTTTTATTTGACACGGAGGGAAAAAACTACATATCTATTATGCTAAGAAAGCTTTGTTTTAGCAAAGTGGAGCATTTGAAATGAATTTCCATCAAAATATAATACAGACCTAGATAAATGCAGGTAAGTAAAAATTCAGGAATATGAAACATTATAAAAAGAACCTACAGTGTTTTTGCTGAAAATATTTGGGTTTAACCTTGAATTATGGTATTAATTTTTATTTAACTTTAATAATCTTTGCTTATCAATTTTTTTCATCTTAAAAAATAATCCCTCAAGAGAGCAAGCTTAATTTCCTTCCTCCTGAGACAGGTATTTTTGTTACTTTGAGGTATATCTAATTTTATTTCTGTGAGGAAAAGATACCTGTAGCAGTTAATTGTAAAACTGAACAGTACAGAAGTTTGACCATTTTTTTTCCCTCTTTTTTTTAATTTTAAAATTGTGGGGTACATTTCAGCATTAGGTATACAAATGTTCATTATGCAGGTACCCTTGTTGATGAAGTGTGCCCCTCCCTCCCCTATTTTTTTTGAGTTGGAGTCTCACTATTGCCCAGGCTGGAGTGCAGTGGCACACTCACAGCCACCGCAGCCTTGACCTGCTGGGCTCAGGTAATCCTTCCACTCAGCCTTCCAAGTTGCAGAAATTACAGGCTTGCACCACCACACCTGGCTAATTTTTTGATTTATTGTAGAGATGAGGTCTCACCAAGTTGCCCAGGCTGTTCTTGAACCTCTGGGTTCAGGCAATCCTCTTACATCAGCCTCCCAAATTGCTGGGATTATAGGTGTGAGCCACTGTGCCACGCCTAGTTTGTCCATTTTTTTAGGTCTTATCCCTTTCAGGAAAAAGGAAGTAGTTTGTTCACAATTATTCTATTACGAAATTATAAAATCCTGGTAGTTGTGGTAGAGGTTGTGGTAGACGTTGTGGTAGAGGTTGATATTGTTGAGAAAATCATTAATTCTTAACATCTGCCATACTATTAATTAGACTTTTTTTTTTTTTGAGTTAGAGTCTCTGTCACCCAGACTGGAGTGCAGTGGCCACTCTCGGCCACCGCAGCCTCAACCTGCTGGGCTCCGGCGATCCTTCTGCCTCAGCCTTCCAAGTAGCTGGAACTACAGGCGCACACTACCACGCCCTGCTAATTTTTGATTTATTGTAGAGGTGAGGTCTCGCCAAGTTGCCCATGCGGGTCTCGAACCCGCAGGCTCAGGCAATCCACTTACCTCAGCCTCCCAAAGCGTGGGATTACAGGCTGAGCCACCGAGCCCGACTAGACTATTTTTTTGAGTCGGAGTCTCACTCTGTCATCCAGGCTGGAGAGCAGTGGCATGCTCATGTCTATTGTAGCCTTAACCTACTGGGCTCAGGTGATCCTTCAGCCTAGCCTTCTAAGTAGTTGGTACTACAGGTGTGTGCCAGCATGTCTGGCTAATTTCTTGATTTGTTGTAGAGACAAGGTCTCACCAAGTTGCCCAGGCTGGTCTTGAACTCACGAACTCAGTCAATCCTCTTGTCTCTGCCTTCCAAAGTACTACAATTACAGACGTGAACCACCTCACCCAGCCTAAACTATGATTTTGATTAACTAGAATTTATGCATTAAATAATATACATAATACTTAAATATTATTCAAACTGATTTTCAGGGGATGATGGTTATGAACAAATTTCCAGTGATGAAGATGGAATTGCTGACTTGGAACGTGAAACATTTAAGTATCCACACTTTGATGTTGAATACACTGCTGAAGACTTGGCTTCGGTTCCTCCTATGACATATGATCCATATGACAGGGAGCTTGTACCACTTTTGTACTTCAGCTGTCCATACAAGACTACTTTTGAAATTGAAATCAGTAGAATGAAGGATCAAGGTCCAGATAAAGAAAACTCAGGAGCAATAGAAGCCTCAGTGAAGTTAACAGAACTAATAGATTTGTATCGGGAAGATAGAGGTGCAAAATGGGTAACAGCTTTAGAAGAAATTCCAAGTTTAATAATAAAAGGATTAAGCTATTTGCAGTTGAAGAACACAAAACAAGATTCCCTTGGCCAGTTGGTAGACTGGACCATGCAAGCTTTAAATTTACAAGTAGCCCTTCGCCAACCCATTGCCTTAAATGTCCGACAGCTAAAAGCTGGGACCAAATTAGTATCCTCACTAGCAGAATGTGGGGCTCAAGGAGTCACGGGACTACTACAAGCAGGAGTGATCAATGGATTATTTGAGCTTCTGTTTGCTGATCATGTATCATCTTCTCTTAAGTTAAATGCTTTTAAAGCTTTGGACAGTGTCATTAGTATGACAGAAGGAATGGAAGCTTTTTTAAGAGGTAGGCAGAGTGAAAAAAGTGGCTATCAAAAACTTTTGGAACTCATACTTTTAGATCAGACTGTGAGGGTTGTCACTGCTGGTTCAGCCATTCTTCAGAAATGCCATTTCTATGAAATCTTGTCAGAAATTAAACGACTTGGTGACCATTTAGCAGAGAAGACTTCGTCTGTTCCTAACCATAGTGAACCTGATCATGACACAGATGCTGGACTTGAGAGAGCAAACTCAGAATATGAAAATGAGGTAGAAGTTTCTATGGATATGGATCTTTTAGAATCCTCAAATATAAGTGAAGGAGAAATAGAAAAGCTTATTAATCTCCTAGAAGAAGTTTTTCACTTAATGGAAACTGCACCTCATACAATGATCCAACCTCCTGTTAAGTCTTTCCCAACGATGGCACGAATTACTGGACCTCCAGAGAGGGATGATCCATACCCTGTTCTCTTTAGGTAAGACACATTTATTTTTTGGGAAATAGATTTCACAGATCATTGGAGGCAATTTTATGTGGTTGATTTTTAAAAATCTGTTTGTAGGTAATGTGTTTCTATGTAAGGATACTTGCTATTTCAAGGTATTATCGAAACTCAGTAGTTAAAAACACCTGAAAGCACCTTATTGTGGGTAAGCCTATATTGTGTTAGTTCTTACAGCAGAATTGGGAACTTAAGTGAAAGATTGTAATAATTAACAACATGCTTTTATAAACATGTCTATGAGCAAGAATAAATGAGAAACTACTTAGTTACTTCTGTGAAGGTGATACAAATGTACAGCATAGAAAGGAGAACTTTTCTGTGTGAACCCCCTTATACATTATTGCTCTAATACATTGTAAGTTGAAATTGTATTTTGTTAACTTAATTTTATAGTTCTGGTTAAAGATATCTTTAAGGTTGCATTACCACTTGTTTCTGCCATCTACCTCTCTCGTTATCTGTTGATACAATTTTGCCATTACTGTGTTAGGATCAGCATTCACAGTAAGTTTTTTATTTTGTCTTAATCTTTGAGCTTTTCTTTGCATTTCCCTGTAAATAACCTTTTAATGGAAAAATGACATTATAATTGTTTTATTACTATTTGGAGCATAGTCTGTTATCAGGAAATGGGTCATGTGTCCACTCCAAAATCTACCTATCTGTTCGCGTTTTTAGCTGAAGCTATTAGCCCTGTCTTAGTTTGAGTTCTCTAAAAGGCCAATTTGAGTCAAAGTCTGGAGTGCAGTTCTTTGTCTGAAAGGTTATCCTAGGAAGCAAAAATGCATTAAGAAAGTAAGTAGAGGAGAAAAGCCAGTAAAGGAAGTGTTATTAAGCTTACTATTACTGTGGATAACTGGGGCTCATCCTATTAGGGACCCTCTGAGGAACTGGCTAAATGGTGCCTCTTACTTATCCCGCTGAAAGACTCAGGCTGGGGCATTTGTCTACGAACTTCTCCCTCTTTGAAGTTTTTGCACCAGGAATTTCAACTCTTCCATCCTTTGAGCTGTTCCTGCTTTTGGTCTGAGCACCCTTTAATGGCTTTGGAGAAAACCCAAAGAAAGGTAGAGAGGCTCGGAGGCCAGATATTGGCAACCCACACAGACTTTGCAGTGGAAGATCAATGGGTCAGTGATGGAACCTTGGGGGGCAGTAATATGTGAGTGGTGAGCAGAGTAGGAGTTTAGGCAGGATACTTAGAAGGAATAGAAAGACAAAGTGAGAAACTGAAGTGAACAATGCCATGGAAACCAAAGAAGAAAATAGTTTCAGGAAGCAACGAATGATTATTGTGTCAGGTATAGTTGAGAGGTTCAGAAGGTAAGGACAGGAAATCATGTGTTTTGCAATATAGATGATTGTAGTTGGTGCTGTAGCAACAGCAGTTTATTGAAGCAATGGGAGAGGAAGTATGAATGAAAAGCAACTGGGAAATAAGGATGTGAAAACAGTGTAGGTTACTGTTTTAAGAAATTTGGTTAAGAGGGAAAGTAAGCTGGGCTCGGTGGCTCAGCCTGTAATCCCGCGCCTTGGGAGGCCGAGGTGAGTGGATTGCCTGAGCCCGTGGGTTCGAGACCCGCCTGTG
>NW_007248816.1:57872-58150 GCF_000164805.1 Carlito syrichta
AGCGGCCACTGCACTCCAGTCTGGGCAACAGTGAGACTCCAACAAAAAAAAAAAAAAGAGGGAAAGTAAAGGCAGCAGCTGGAAGGAGATGTTGGGTTCAAAAAGGAAGGTTTTTATTTTTTGGGAATGGAAGAGGCTTGAATACACTTGTGGACCGGGAATAATGATTCATTTTGAAAGTCAGTGGAGCCGGGCTTGGTGGCTCAGCCTGTAATCCCATGCCTTTGGGAGGCTGAGGTGAGTGGATTGCCTGAGCCCGCGGGTTCGAGACCTGCCTG
>NW_007248816.1:58170-61743 GCF_000164805.1 Carlito syrichta
CACCCAGACTGGAGTGCAGTGGCCACTCCCAGCCACTGCAGCCTTGACCTGCTGGGCTCTGGGGGATCCTTCCGCCTCAGCCTTCCAACTAGCTGGAAGTACAGACACGTGCTACCATGCCTGGCTAATTTTTGATTAATTGTAGAGATGAGGTCTCGTCAAGTTAGTTTTTATTTTTTTGAGTTGTAGTCTTACTCTGTCGCCTAGGCTGGAGTGCAGTGGCACGCTTATGGCCTCGAACTTCTAGGCTTAGGCGATCCTTCCACCTCAACCTTCCAAGTAGTTGGAACTACAGGTGCGTGCCACCTCCAGCTAAATTTTTTATTTATTATTGAGACGAGGTCTCACCAGATTGCCCAGGCTGTTCTCAAACCCCTGGACTCAGGCAATTTTCTCACCTCAGCCTTCCAAAGTGTTTGGATTATAGGCTTGAACCACCGTGCCTGGCCTAATTTTAGTTTTTGATAAAAATAAATTCTGGCCTCTAAATTACTTATTAGTAATATCTTTTTTATTTATTTATTTATTTATTTAAATCAGGAAAGATAGTTTATTTAGAAAGAGTAGGTAGATTCACCTCTCCAAGATTGGAGAAGGGGCTGGAGTTTAAAGAAAGCATGATCTATTAGTAATATCTTGACTGGTGTTGATGGAAGCTATTGTGTCACCATTTGTGGTGACTAAAAATGTGAAAAGAACGAGTCAGAATTTTAAATAATTTTTACTCTTTTTAGATGAATAAATTATGATACTTTCTACCACAAATTTTTTTTTTTTGAGTTGGAGTCTCACTCTGTCACCCAGACTGGAGTGCAGTGGCCGCTCCTGGCCACTGCAGCCTCGACCCGCTGGGCTCCAGCAATCCTTCCACCTCAGGCTTCCAAGTGGCCGGAACTACAGGTGTGCACTACCACGCCTGGCTAATTTTTGATTTATTGTAGAGATGAGGTCTCGCCAAGTTGCCCAGGCGGGTCTCGAACCCATGGGCTCAGGCAATCCACTCACCTCAGCCTCCCAAAGCGCGGGATTACAGGCTGAGCCACCGAGCCTGGCTTACTTTTGTATATTTTAAAACATCTCTAGAGTACTTATAATACTTAGTACAGTGTAAATGCTATGTAAATAGTTGTTATACTGTATTGCTTAGGGAATAATGACAAGAAAAAAATCTGTATGCATTTAATACAGATGTGTTTAAAAAATAATTTCAATCTGCTGTTGGTTGGATCCACAAATGTGGAACCCACAGATATAGAGGATCAACCGTGTATATACTATATATTTCCTAGATACACTAATTTACATATACTGATATGCCATGAGTAGAGGAAGACCATGATGAAAGAGGAGCATTTGGTAACTGGCTGTTAAGAAGACACAGAATTTAAAACCAAGGTTAACTCTGGAAAGAGAAAACTGGTCAGCAGTTATTTATTGAACATCTGTTTTGTGCTAGCTAGGAGGAAGAACTTTCACTTTTATTTGGCCTAGAGGAGAGAAGATTTGCTACTCACATTATGTTTTTAGCTAAAGCAGTATATTACTGAGGCTAAGGATTATGGCCATTAAAAATTTTACCAGTCTTGGTCTGGGTGGCTCATGCCTATAACTCCAGGACTTTGGGAGGGCAAGGCTGGAAGATCACTTTGAAACCAGGAGTTTGAGATCAACCTGGATAGCATAGTGAGATCCCGTCTCTATTAAACAAAAAAGAATTAGCCAAGCATAGTGGCATAAACTTATAGTTCTAGCTACTTAGGAGCCTAGGTGGTAGGATTGCTAGAGCCCAGGAGTTAGAGGCTGCAGTGAACTATGACCGTACCACTGCACTCCAGCATTTTTTAGAGACCCTGTCTCTAAAAAAAAAATTAAATTTTACTGGTCTCTTGTCTAGCACATTTTGAGTAAATGAAGAATGCTTTGCAGTGACTTGACATATGTCAATTAACTCTTCCACAGGTATCTTCACAGTCATCACTTCTTGGAGTTAGTAACCTTGCTTCTGTCAATTCCAGTAACAAGTGCCCACCCTGGTGTGCTGCAAGCCACAAAAGATGTTTTAAAGTTTCTCGCACAGTCACAAAAGGGTCTTCTTTTTTTTATGTCGGAATATGAGGCAACGAACTTGTTGATTCGAGCTTTGTGTCACCTTTATGATCAAGATGAAGAGGAAGGTCTCCAATCTGATGGTGTTATTGATGACGCATTTGCCTTGTGGCTACAGGACTCAACACAGACGTTGCAGTGTATCACAGAACTATTTAACCATTTTCAGCGTTGTACTGCCAGTGAAGAAACTGACCATTCAGATCTCCTGGGAACCCTTCACAATCTTTATTTGATTACTTTTAATCCTGTGGGAAGATCGGCGGTTGGCCATGTTTTCAGTCTTGAGAAAAATCTCCAAAGTCTTATTACCTTAATGGAGTACTATTCAAAAGAAGCCTTAGGGTAATTTTCAACTTACTCTTTAAATTTTCTGTAATGTTAGAAAACTAGCTCAACTAATGGAGTTTTTAGTTTCTTAAAAGAGGTGTTGCTTCGAAAGAAAAAAAATTTTAATTATTTCTGCCATAACAACTTATCAAGGATTAGAGTAACAAATCTCTAAACATTTGTCTGTAAAGCAATAAAATGAACCCTTTAGTGGCTTCTTTCAGTTTCCCCATGGTGTTAACAAAATTGTAACTGTAGTAACTCTTCTGTTTTGTTTAGAGGGGAGTTCTAAATCACAGGAATATATACCTTGAGAGTGATGAGGACGCTGTTGCTATCTTCTGCCCTTGCCTTCTAAACCATTCATAGTGTTCTGGTTTCAGAATTGCTTTGACTTGGTAGGGAAATTGAGAATGATAATAGTTTTGAAGAGTTTACCTGGTAGGATAGTGGGTTTTAGTGTACAAAAAGAGAGACATTATGTATTCCTGGCTCATGTCACAGAAAGCAAATGGCATTCAAGTAACTGCACTCACAATGGGGACTTGATATATAATTCCTTGAGTGACAGATCTTTTTGAAGGGACCGATGAAAGGCAAACAACAATGACTTTTATGCCTAGCTATATCTTAACAGTTTTGTATTGAAGGCTGAATATATTGAAGGCAGGTGATCACACTTGTTTTATTCATCCAGATTGAATGTCTTAATTTTTTAATTTTTGAAATCGAGATCTCCCTGTCTCACCCAGGCTGGTGGCAGTGGCACCGCAGCCTCGACCTCCAGTGTTCAGGCAATCCTTCCCTGCCTCAGTCTTTGGAGTATCTGGAAGTACAGGGACGCACCACCATGTCTGGCTAATTTTTTTGATATTTTGTAGAGACAAGGTCTTGCTATGTTGCCTAAGCTAGTCTCAAACTCCTGGGTTCAAGCAGTCCTTCTGCCTTTGCCTCCCAAAGTGCTGGGATTACAAGCGTGAGTCATCGCGCCTGGCTGAAACAAACATTTTAAAGGAAACGAAAGCATATTTTCTAATCTTTCATTGCTGATGAAGTGTACTTGTCCTGATCTGATTTCTTTCTTTTTTTTTTTTTAACTGAAAAATATAGTTTATTTAGAAAGTAAATGTGAGAGAG
>NW_007248816.1:61954-64968 GCF_000164805.1 Carlito syrichta
GAGAGAGAGAGAGAGAGAGATAGAGATAGAGAGATAGATTCACCTCCCCAAGGTAAGGGAGGGGGCCAAAGCTTAAGAAAACAAAACATGGCCTGGCCGTAGGTCAAAGAATACATGGTTAGACCATAACTTAGCAAAGCAGTGGTGGCTTGATCTTATTTCTTTGTTAATTTTATTGTTCTTATCTTATTTATTTTTTGAAAATTAATTTATTATTTTATTTTTTTGTAGAGATGAGGTCTTGCTATGTTGCCTAGGTTGGTCTCAAGCTCCTGGACTCAAGCAGTCCTCTTGCTTTGGCCTTCCAAAGTGCTGGGATTACAGGCATGAGCCACCACACCCGGCCTGATCCTATTTCTTAGTAGAATTCTTATCTGCAGGCAACTAGTCTTTTTTTTTTTTGAGTAGGAGTCTTACTCTGTTGCCCAGGCTGGAGTTCAATGGCATACTCGCAGCCACTGCAGCCTCGACCCACTGGGCTCAAGTGATCCTTCTGCCTCAGCCTTTTAAGTAGCTGGAACCACAGGTGTGTGCCACCACACCTGGCTAATTTTTTGGTATATTGTAGAGACGAAGTCTCACAAGTTTGGTCTAAAACCCCAGGGTTTAGGCAATCCTCTTGCCTCAGCCTCCCAAGGTGCTGGGATTACAGGCGTGAGTCACTGTGCCTGGCTAGCTAGTTGTTTTATAGTAAATTTCTTTGGTGTCTTTAATGCCAAGTAGAGAAAAAATGTTAAAATTATTTCTGAAAAATTGTTTTTGTATCCAAAACTTAAAAGCCTTATTTTGTTTCAGTGATTCCAAATCTAAGAAGTCAGTAGCTTATAATTATGCATGCATACTTATTTTGGTGGTGGTTCAGTCTTCCAGTGATGTTCAAATGCTAGAACAACATGCAGCATCTCTCTTGAAGCTTTGTAAAGCAGATGAAAATAATGCTAAGTTGCAAGGTAGGTACTGAAGTTATTTTAAGCATTTGTAATATGTGAAGGAAAAAGCCTTTGAATATTTGTAATTAGAGCTTCATCATGTTTCAATAATATATCTAGTAAAACTCTGTTTTTAACTTCCTTAAATTACCTTTTATGAAGATAGTTTATAAAACTAAAGATTGATAGAATATTTTAGTATTTATTTATTTGTTTGTTTATTTTGAATTGGAGTCTCACTCTGTTGCCTAGGCTGGAGTGCAGTGTCACACTCACGGCCACCCCAGTGTTGACCTGCTGGGCTCCAGTGATCCTTCCGTCTCAGCCTTCCAAGTAGCTGGAACTACCGGTGTGTGCTATCACACCTGGCTAATTTTTGATTTATTGTGGAGTCTAGTCTCGCCAAGTTTCCCAGGCTGCTCTTGAACCCACGGGCTCAGGCAGTCTACTCGCCTCAGCCTCCCAAGTGCTGGGATTACAGGCTGAGCCACCAAGCCCAGCCAATATTTTAATTTTTAAATGAAAAGTTTTACAAGTATCCTTTCTGGAAAGTCATGAAAATTGGTGATCAGTTGAAGTATCTAATCAAAATGGAACTGATAAAGGTGAACTCAAAAGTTCAGTTTTGGGTATAGTTTTGCCTCTGTGTGCTTTGCTACATGTGTGTTTCTTTTGTTGTTGTTGTTGAATTGGAGTCTTACTCTGTCACCCAGTTGAGTGCAGTAGCATGATCATGGCCTACCACATCCCTGATCTTCTGAGCTCAACCAATTCTTCCCCCTCAGCTTCCCTGGTAGTTGGGACTATAGGCATGTACCACCATACTAGGCTAATTTTTGGGCTGTTTTTTTGGGGGGGGTAGAGATGAAGTCTTTCTGTGTTGCCCAGGCTGATCTCGAACTCCTGGACTGAAAGCATTCTGTCGCTGCAACGTCCCAGGTATGAGCTGCCACTCTCTACCTGTGTATATATTTCTAAGTACAATACTATTCTGAGTACAATTTAGAAATCTATTTGTGGCTTAACACATGTGTGTTGTTCTCAAAAGTAAACAATACTGGATATGAACTTTTTTTAGGTATATAAATATATATTTAATTAAGTTCACAGAAAACTTTATGTGAATAGTTTAAAACAAGTTTAAGATATTGAATCATAATTTTTAAATTATTTTATTTTGACTTCTGGCTTTGTGAAATTATCAAGTAGAAAATGTGGAACATTGAGTCAATATTCTAAAAATGCTAGCATGTGGACTCTTCTTTTTTTTTTTTGAGTTGGAGTCTCACTCTGTCGCCCAGACTGGAGTGCAGTATCCGCTCCCAGCCACCACAGTCTCGACCTGCTGGGCTCCGGTGATCCCTCCGCCTCAGCCTTCTGAGTAGCCAGAATTACAGGCATGTGCTACCATGCCCGGCTGATTTTTTTATTTATTGTAGAGATGAGGTCTCGCCAAGTTGCCCAGGTGGATCTCGAACCCGCGAGCTCAGGCAATCCACTCACCTCAGCCTCCCAAAGCGCTGAGATTACAGGCTGAGCCACCGAGCCCGGTTGATATTTACTCTTTTAAAGTGTTCAATTCAGTTGCTGTTACTATATTAATAAAGTCCAACAACCATCACCACTATTTGATTTACAAGATTTCATTACTCCAAAAGGAAAGATGTACATTGGCAGTCTCTTTCTAACCCTTTCTCCACCAGTCTCGGGTATTCATTAATCTATTCCTGTCTTTATTCATTTGTCTGTTCTGAATATTTTATATAAACGGGATCATATATTATTTAGCCTTTTTTCTGACTTCATTCAACTAGTACCACGTATTTCAGATTCTTCCTGACCCATTTTATACAGCATGATTCTTACTTTGCAATGTATTTCTTACTAGTTCAAGTAAACTTCAAAATCATTTTTTTCTCTTGGAAAGTTTGGTTTATTGCAGTCCTGTAATTTTGTTCAAAGGTGGAAAGCCAAGTGTAAGCCATGTCTCTTCAAAATGAAGTGAGTTGGAGTTACCCTTCACTTCACTCCTTTCCCTGGTTCACTAACTGTTTTGTGTGATCTGTGAAATAAAGGTGCTGTCTG
>NW_007248816.1:64988-65798 GCF_000164805.1 Carlito syrichta
GTCTCGAACCCACAGGCTCAGGCAATCCACTTACCTCAGCCTCCCAAAGGCACGGGATTATAGGCTGAGCCACCGAGCCCGGCTTGACTCCTCTTTTTTTTAACCCTAAATTTTATGTGTGTTACTGCCAATAAAAGTGAACAGTAAATTCATCTTCCCATCCTTAAAACAGATTCTTTTCCTCAAGTATGCTTTTATTTTTATATCAAGTTATTTTTATATTTTTAATAATTTAGTATTTTATCTAAATTTATTTTATAAATAAACTTATTTTTATATTAATTTCCATATTTTACAAATGCAAATAAAGGAGGGTATACAGTGTCTTCAAAGGTATTATTAATGCTTTACTATTTTGGGGGGGATGATAGGCCCACTGGTATTTGTTTTATTATTATTCTTTATATCTTTCATTTGAGCTATGTATTCTGTATATATGGAAGAGTTAATTTTAAAATGTTCAGATATATACACCTGTAATCCTTATGGAGCAGTGAGAAACCAAGGAGAGACATGACTACTATTTTCCATTTTCTTTAATCATACCTTTAAAGTGTCTGGAACTGGCATATCACTTTTTACAATTAGAATACTTTTCTAGAAACATTTTTGGTGTTAGAATATAGGTGTTATGGCATAACTTCTAGGATAATTTTGAGTTTTGTTGCTGTATATGGTATATTTCTTTTCTGTTTATTTTATTTTATTTTTTTTGAGTTGGAGTCTCACTCTGTTGCCCAGACTAGAGTGCACTGGCCGCTCCCGGCCACCGCAGCCTCGACCGGCTGGGCTCCGACGATCCTTCCGCCC
>NW_007248817.1:0-1092 GCF_000164805.1 Carlito syrichta
TTTCTGTTGATATCCAAGCAACTGGAATTCTAGGTCCCCAGGAAATATCTTGGCGTCTTGCTGAGAATGAAGCAGGAATTTCAATAATGGGAGTCCTCTTATACAGAACACTACACGACCTGTTGCTACAGAAGAATAAGGAATCTTGGTTAAAAGAGGCCTCCATCCCAAAAACCTACAGACCGTCTTGCTAAGAGATAACCACCATTCAGCTTTGGGAGTAGGAATCTGGGTAATGGGAGTCCTCATATAGAGGAAACTGCACTGTCTATTGCTAAAGGAGAATAAGGAATCTGGTTTACACGTGTCCTTCATCCCAATAAAACTTCAGGGTTTCTTGCTCAGGGCTAAACACGAATTTGGGTTTTTGAAGCATAAACTAGGGAAATGAAATGCTCATATACAGACAAATGCACTGACATTTCTTACGAAAGTATAAGGAATATGGGTGACATGCTTTCTCAATCTCCAAAACAGTATACGGCCTCTTGCTAAGATCTAAACAAGAATCCCGCTTTTGACGCATGTATCTGTGTACAAAAGTACTCATAGAAAGGTAACTGTACGGCTCTTGCTAAAAATAAGGGATCTGATTTATATGAGTCCTCAGTCCTGAAAATCTGCAGGGCATCTTGCTGACGACTAAAGATGAATCAGGACTTCGAGGCATGAATGTGGGTAATAGTAATCCTTATATACAGGAAACTACATGGCCTCTTGCTAATAAAAGAGAAAAAATCTGTTTTCCACGGTTCCCCTTTCAAAAATCTACATGACTTCTTGCTAAGGGCTAAACAAGAATCAGGGTTTAAAAACAGGAATAAAGGGAAAGAGAGTCCTCACATACAGGACACTACATGACTCCAACTAAGTACGAATACAGAATCATGGTTGTACGCGCCCTCAATCAAAAAAATTTCCAGTCTGTCTGCTATGGGACAAACAAGAAAGAGATCTTCGAACTCCCCAAATGTTTCAGAGCAATTTAGCATTCGGATATTATGAAGCAGTCATTTCAGGACTCCAGCAACATTCTGGTCCTCTTAAAAGTTGTAAATGGTATTGGGCACTCCAAGTCCGTTAGGTTCCTCA
>NW_007248817.1:1969-8985 GCF_000164805.1 Carlito syrichta
GTCCTCATCCCAAAAACCACAGGCCGTCTTCCTAAGACGTACCCACGAATCAGGTTGTTGAAGTAGGAATCTGGGTAATGGAAGTCCTCACATAAAGGAAACTTCACTGCCTATTGCTAAGTAAGAATAAGGAATGTGCATTTCTCGGGTCCTCAATCCCAAAAATCTACAGAGCATCAAGGATAGTTCTAAATAAAATCAGATTTTCGAAGCAGGATGTATCTAATGAGAGTCCTCATATTCAACAATATACACAGCCCCTTGCCAAGGAAGAAAAAGAATCGGGACTATAGCACTCCTCAGTCCGTAAAATCAACAGGCCATCTGCTGTGGGCTAAGCAAGAATCAGGGTTTAGAAGCTGGAACATAGGTAATAGCAGTCCTCATATGCAGAATCTATATGATCTCTAGCTAAGGAGAACTAGAGAAACCTCTTTTACACGGTCCCCCCGTCAAGATAACTACATGACATCTTGCTAATGGCAAAACAAGAATCAGGATTTCCAAACAGGATTCTGGGGAAAGGAAGTCCTCATATACAGGACATTTCATGGCCCCTTGGTATAGAAGAATAAGTAATCTGTGATACACAAGTACAGAATCCGAAAAATTCTCATGGTGTCTTGCTGCGGTATAAACAAGAATCAAGGCTTCAAGCTCATCTCATGGCTTGTGGGTATTATGAATCAGTCATTTCAGGACTCCAGCAAAATTTTGGTCCTCCTGAGAGTTGTAATCGGGTATCTGGTAGTTCAAATCCATTAAGTTCATTGGGAAAATTAAGGCCAGAATACCAGAAAAAAAGGATCATATTGCCGTATTTGGATGTAACTTTGGTCTTAAGATGAACGTGGTAATCCTTATATTTCCGTTTGTACTTTATTTGTAGAGGGGCCGTATGTTTTGCAGTTGCCAAATATTTTCTAGGTATTATTAAAATGTAACCAGAATCCATGGATTCCACGTCCCTAGTAAACATCTGGGCATCTGCATTTTTGGACACAGAGTTTTGGAATACACATAGACAGGGATATTCAGGGTATCATGCTAAATATGGAAAGGGAATCCGGTTCTTGAAGTTCTCTATCACCTAACTCTACAAAGTCCCTTGATATGGTTTATTCAGCAATCTGAGCTTCGATGTCGCCACATTTTTAGTGTGTCTTTTGAAAAGGGACTAGGAATCTTGGGTTCCAATTCCTCAAGAATTTTAGGGGAGTCTTTCTCTTGTTATTCAAGCAACTGAAATTCTAGGTAACCAGGAAATATCAAGGCGTCTTGCTGAGAATGAAGCAGGAATTTCAGTAATGGAATTTCTCATATACAGAACACTACATGAGCTGTTGCTACGGAAGAATAAAGAATCTTGGTTACACGAGGCCTCCATCCCAAAAACCTACAGACCATCATGCTAAGAAATAACCACCATTCAGGTTTTGGGAGTAGGAATCTGGATAATGGGAGTCCTCATATACAGGAAACTGCACTCTCTATTGCTAAGGAGCATAAGGAATCGGGTTTTCACGTGTCCTCCTTCCAAATGAAACTTCAGGATTTGTTGCTAAGGGCTAAACAAGAATTTGGGTTGTTAAAGCATAAACTAGGGAAATGAAATCCTCATATACAGAGAAATTCACTGACAATTCCTACGATAGAATAAGGAATGTGGGTGATATGTTTTCTCAATTTCCAAAAAAGTATACTGCGTCTTCCTATGATCTAAACAAGAATCAAGCTTTCGACGCATGTATCTGTTAACAGGAGTACTCATATACAGGTGACTGCACGGCTGTTGCTAAAAATAAGGAATCTGGGTTACACGAGTCCTCAGTCCTGAAAATCTACAGTGCATCTTGCTGACGGCTAAAGAAGTATCAGGGATTCAAGGCATGAATGTGGGTAATAGCAATCCTCATATCCAGGAAACTACATTGCCTCTTGCTAATAAAAGAGAAGAAATCTGTTTTCCACGGTTCCTCTATCAAAAAAGCTCCATAACTTCTCACTAAGGGCTAAACAAGAATTAGGGTTTCAAAACAGGAATCAAGGTAAAAAGAGTCCTCACATACAGGACACTACATGACTCCAACTAAGTACGAATAGAGAATCATTTTTGTATGTGCCATCAATCCAGAAAAATCCCAGATTTTCTGCTATGGGACAAACCAGAAACAGATCTTTGAGCTCCCCAAATGTTTCAGAGCAATTTAGCTTTCGAATATTATGAATAGGTCATTTCAGGGCTACAGCAGCATTCTGGAGCTGTTAAACGTTGTAAATGGTATTGGGCACTCCTAGTCCGTTAGGTTCCTCAGAACAACTAAGGCCAGATTCCAGGACAAAAAGAAGCTTCTTGCCATTATTGGATGTAACTCTGGTCTTAAGGTGAACGCTTTAATCCTTCCCTTTCCTGTCTCTTTTTATTTTGAGAAGGGACAAGGTTTTTGCACTTGCCAAATATTTACTACGTACTTTTAATGACAGCCAGGAATCATGGAATCCAGGAAACTAGGAAACTTCTGGGCATCTGTCTTTTGATATACTGAATTTTTAATCCAAATCGACAGGAAAAGTCAGGGTATCTTTCTGAGAATTAAAAGAAAATCCGGTTCTAGGATTTCTCATTTTCCGGAATCTACAGGGCCTCTTGATAAGGTTTAATCAGCAATCTGGGCTTCTAGGCCGCCAATTTTTAGTGTGTCTTTTGAAAAGGGACCAGGAATCTTGGGTAATAATTCCTTAACAACTTTATGGGTGTCTTTCTCTTGATACCCAAGCAACTGGAATTCTAAGTCACCAGGACATATCTTGGCATCTTGCTGAGAATGAAGCAGGAATTTCAGAAATGGGAGTCCTCATATACAGAACACTGCACGACCTTTTGCTATGGAAGAATAAGGAATCTTGGTTACACGAGGCCTCCATCCCAAAAACCTACAGACTGTCTTGCTAAGAGATAATCACCATTCAGGTTTTGGGAGTACGAATCGGCATAATGGGAATCCTCATATACAGGAAACTGCACTGTCTATTGCTAAAGGAGAATAAGGAATCTGGTTTATACGTGTCCGCCATCCCAATAAAACTTCAGGTTTTTGTTACAAAGGGCTAAACACGAATTTGGGTTTTTGAAGCATAAACTAGGGAAATGAAATGCTTATATACAGACAAATGCACTGACTTTTCCTAAGAAAGAATAAGGAATGTGGATGACATGTTTTCTGAATCTCCAAAAAAATTCACGGCGACTTCCTAAGCTCTAAAAAAGAATCAAGCTTTCGACGCATGTATCTGTGAACAGGAGTACTCATATACTGGTAACAGCACGGCTGTAGCTAAAAATAAGGAATCAGGTTGATACGAGTCCTCAGTCTTGAAAATCTACAGGATACCTTGCTGACAGCTAAAGAGGAATCAGGGATTCGAGGCATGTATGTGGGTAATAGCAATCCTCATATACAGGAAACTACATGACCTCCTGTTAATAAAAGAGAAGAAATCTGATTTCCTCGGTTCCTGTATAAAAATCTACATGACTTCTTACTAAAGCCTAAACAAGAATAAGGGTTTCGAAACAGGGATCAATGGAAAGAGAGTCCTCACATACAGGACACTGCATGACTTCCAACTAAGTACAAAAAAGAATCATTGTTGTACTCGCCCTCAATCCAAAAAATTCCCAGATTGTCTGCTATGGGACGAACTGGAAACAGATCTTCGAGCTCCCCAAATGTTTCAGAGCAATTTAGCATTTGGACATTATAAATTGGTCATTTCAGGACTCCAGCAACATTCCAGTCCTCTTAAAATTTGTAAATGGTATTGGGCACTCCAAGTCCGTTAGGTTCCTCAGAACAACTAAGGCCAGATTCCAGGACAATATGAATCCTCTTGCCATATTTGGATGTAACTCTGGTCTTAAGGTGAACCCTGTAATCCTTCCCCTTCCATGTCTATTTTATTTTGAGAAGGGACAAGGGATTTGCACTTCCCCAATGTTTACTGCGTACTTTTAATGGTAACCAGGAATCATAAAATACACGAACATAGGAAACTTCTGGCCATCTGTCTTTTGTTATATTGAATTTGGAATACAAATCGACAGGAAAAATCAAGGCATCCTACTGAGAATTTAGAAGAAATCCAGTTCTAGGAGTTCTCATTTTCCGGAATCTACAGGTCCTCTTGATAAGGTTTAATCAGCAATCTAGCTTCTGGTTCCCTACATTTTCAGAGCTACTTGCTCCATGGATACATCAAATCTGACAATACAGATTCTCAGGATCTTTCTTGTCCTGTTGTTACTTGTAATTAGGGATTTGGCCCTAGAAATACTTTTGTTTCCTGGGACCATCTAGGACCATAATCATATTCCCCAAAATCAAAAGGTATATTGTTCCAAAATTCCTCGATTCGATTCAGGTGACGTCAGAGTACAGAAAATTCTTGTGGGTGGGCAGGTAGGAATTCGGTTTTGGGTTTGGAATATTCCACATTTTGGGGAGGTTGTGTGAAGGAGAACCAGGAATCTTGGATTCCAGTTCTCAAAGAACATTATGGACGTCTTTATCTTGATATACAAAAAACTGGAATTTTCGGTCACCAGGAAATGTCTCAGGATCCCCCAGAGTGAAGAAGGAAGCTGCGTAATGAAAGTCGTCATATACAGGAAAGTACACATCATATTGCTAAGGAAGTATAAGGAATCTTCCTTATATGAGTCCTCAATCCCAAAAACTACAGGCCATCTTCCTAAGACATAACCACGAATGAGGTTTTTGAAGTAGGAATCAGGGTAATGAGAGTCTTCACATAAAGGAAACTTCATTGCCATAGCTAAGTAAGAATGAGGAATCTGCGTTACTCGGGTCATCAATCCCAAAAATGCTTAAGGTCAACTTGCTATGGGTTAAACACGAATCATGGTGTTTTCAAGCATGAATCTGGAAAACAGAGTCCTTATTTACAGGTAACTTCATGAACTTTTGCTAAGAACGAATAAGGAATCTGGGTTCCATGAGTCCTCAATCCCAAAATTCTACAGAGCACCTTGGAAATTTATAAAAAGAATCAGAGTTTCGAAGCAGGATATATCTAATTAGAGCGCTAATATACAGGAAAATACACAGCCCCTTGCCAAGGAAGAAAAAGAATCGGGGTTACAACAGTCCTCAGTCCTTAAAGTCAACAGACCATCTGCTCTGGGCTAAACAAGAATCAGGGTTTAGAAGCTTGAACATAAGTAATAGCAGTCCTCATATGCAGAATCTACACGATCTCTAGCAAAGGATAACTAAGAAAACTCTTTTACACGGCTCTTCCATCACAATATTTACATGACAACTTGCTAATGGCAAAACATGGATCAGAATTTCCAAACAAGATTCTGGGGAAAGGGAGTCCTATATACAAAACATTACACTGCCCCTCGGTAAGGAAGAATAAGGAATCTGTGATACACTAGTCCACAATCCGAAAAATTCTAAGGGCGTCTTGATGCAGCATAAACAATAATCAAGGCTTCGAGCTCGTCTCATGGTTCAGAGATATGTGGCTTGTGGGTATTATGAATCAGTCATTTCAGGACTCCAGCAACATTCTGGTACTCTTGAGAGTTGTAATCGGGTATCTGGAAGTACAAATCCCTTAAGTTCCTTGGGACAATTAAGGCCAGATTCCCAGGAAAAAACGTATCATATTGCCGAATTTGGATGTAACTTTGGTCTTAAGATGAACTTGGTAATTCTTCAATTTATGTTTGTACTTTATTTGTAGAGGGGCCGAGGGTTTTGCAGTTGCCAAATATTTAGTAGGAATTATGAAAATGTAACCAGGATCCATGGATTCCTAGTCCCCAGGAACATCTAGCCATCTGCATTTTTGTACACAGAGTTTTGGAATCACCATGGACAGGGAAATTCAGGGCATCTTGCTGTGAACCAAAAGGCATTCCAGTTCTTGGAGTTCTCAATCGCCCAAATCTACAAAGTCTCTTGATAGGGTTTAATCTGCAATCTGGGCTTTTATGTCGCCACATTTTCAGTGTGTCTATTGAAAAGGGACCAGGAATCTTGGGTTCCAATTACTCGAGAACTTTATGGGTGTCTTTCTATTGATATCCAAGCAACTGGAATTCTAGGTCACCAGGAAATATCTTGGCGTCTTGCTGTGAATGAAACAGGAATTTCAGTAATGGGAGTCCTCATATACAGAACACGAGCACGAGCTGTTGCTATGGAAGAATAATGAATCTCGGTTACACGAGGCCTCTATCCCAAAAAGCGACATACCGTCTTGCTAAGAGATAACAACCATTCAGGTTTTGGGAGTAGGAAACTGGATAATGGGAGTCCTCATATACAGGAAACTGCACTGTCTATTGCTAAAGGAGAATAAGGAATCTGGTTTACGCGTGTCCTCCTTCCCAATAAAACTTCAGGGTTTCTTGCTGAGGGTTAAACACGAATTTCGGTTTTTGAAGCATAAACTAGGGAAAAAGAAATGCTCATATACAGACAAATGCACTGACTTTTCCTAAGAAAGAATAAGGAATGTGGGTGACAAATTTTCTCAATCTCCAAAAAAATATACGGCGTCTTCCTAAGACCTAAACAAGAATCAAGATTTCGACGCATGTATCTGTGACCAGGAGTACTCATATACAGGTAACTGCACGACTGATGCTAAAAATAAGGAATCTGGTTTATACGAGTCCTCAGTCCTCAAAATGTACAGGGAATCTTGCTGACGGCTAAAGAAGAATCATGGATTCGAGGCATGAATGTGGGTAATAGCAACCCTCATATAAAGGAAACTACATGGCCTCTTGCTAATAAAAGAGAAGAAATCTGTTTTCCACTGTTCCTCTATCAAAAAGTCTACATGACTTCTAGTAAGGGTTAAACAAGAATCAGAGTTTTGAAACAGGAATCAAGGGACAGAGAGTCCTCACATACAGGACACTACATGACCTCCAACTATGTACGAATAAAGAATCATTGTGGTACTCTCCCTCA
>NW_007248818.1:0-817 GCF_000164805.1 Carlito syrichta
AGAGACTGAAGGCTGCGCCTTTCGGTGCGCGTCCTGGGCGCACCTTCTGGCCGCTGCCGGAGGGAGCTCCGGTGCCCGAGGCTGCGCGTCCTCGGGTGCGAGGACTTTTTCTGCAGACTCTGGGACCAGGTGCTCCTTCGGCCCCCACGTCCTGTCCGGGAGGTGCAAAAACAACCTATGACGGGGAACTCGCCGGGTGGTTCAGCCTGGAGGAAGCCCATTTTAGAGATGAGGACACCGAGCGGAAGCAGCCCGGGGTCTCGGGGAAGAGCGGAGGTCTCCCGAGCCCTGCTTCCTGGGTGTCCAGGATCAGAGAGGCTCCGAGGGTGAGGCACCCAGCCATGGGTGGGCTGGGCCGCGGAAAGAGGGGAGGAGAAGGCTAGCCTTGGGCAGACACCGGGTAAACGAGGGCGCTTTTGACAGACGGGGAGCCCGGGGGCAGAGAGGGGCCGGATAGAAAGACAGTGGCTGTGGAAGGAGCACCTTTCAGACAGCGACCCAATCCGCAGGTGCCCCTGGGCCCACCTGCCGGCGACGCCTCCTCTCCTTCCTCCCTGTCCAACCACAGGCCTGCGAGGTGGACGCCGCCACCTCCATTTCGCTCCCCGGGGCCCGGCGGGGCCTCCTCGGAGCCCGGGCTCGGACGCCCCCGCTCTCTGGCCACGTGCGCCGCGGATAACGCGCGCCCGGCAGGGGCCAGGCTGCCGCACGCGTATGAGCCCGGGCGCGCCCAGGCGGGCAGCGGCCCCGAGCGCGGCGCGGGCTGGCGTCTCCCCACTGCCTCTGGGGGGCGCGCGTGGGCGGGGCGCCTGGCCCA
>NW_007248818.1:1031-3912 GCF_000164805.1 Carlito syrichta
CTGAGGCAGGGCGAGGGTGGTGCGTGTGCGCCCTGACCCCGCCAGGTCGCCGCCCTCAGAGGGGGGTTTCCGGCGCTCCCAGGGCCAGGGCCGGTGTCTGGTCACCTTTGGGTGCTAGTCAGAGTTCTGGGGCTGAAGGACCCCTCCCCTCCCCCAAGGGAAGTAGAGCCAGCCGGGCTCAGAGGCTCAGCCTGTAATCCCAGCGCTTTGGGAGGCCGAGGTAAGTGGATTGCCTGAGCCCACGGGTTCGAGAACTGCCTGGGCAAATGGCGAGACCTCGTCTCTACAATAAATCAAAAATGAGCCGCGCGTGGTGGCATGCGCCTGTAGTTCCAGCTACTTGGAAGGATCGCCGGAGCCCAGCAGGTCGAGTGAGACTCCGACTCTAAAAAAAAAAAGAAAAGCAGAGCCTTTCAGTGTCAGCAGGTGGCCACCTTCCTGCGTCTCCATCTGCAAGGGCACCTCCAACACCCCCAGGCCACCTTCATCCTTCTTTGCAGACAGACAAGCAGCTCATCCACCCTCCGTCCACTGTGATCCGTCCTGGTTTCCCTCCAACGCCTGTAGGATGGAAGCACCTTGGACTCTCCGGCAAATACCCTCCAGGAAGCCAGTGCCCTTGTCACCAGGGCCTCGGGCAGGGGCCACAGCCCCAGATGCCCCAGAAGGGAGTGCAAACAAGCAAGTGGGAAGGGTCCGGAGACCAGAGCTGGGAGGGAGACGGCTGCCTGCCAGCGACTGCTTGGTTTCGTTGTAATCAGTTTTTTTCTTTTGGAATAATTCTAGAAAATTCCATTTTAAGGTTAAATGATTTTTTTGGGTTTTTTGGGGGTTTTTTGAGTTGGAGTCTCACTCTGTTGCCCAGACTGGAGTGCAGTGGCCTCTCCCGGTCACCGCAGCCTTGACCTGCTGGGCTTCGGCGATCCTTCCGCCTCAGCCTTCCGAGTAGCCGGAATTACAGGCGCGCGCTACCACGCCCGGCTGATTTTTTATTTATTGTAGAGATGAGGTCTCGCCAGTTGCCCAGGTGGGTCTCGAACCCGCGGGCTCAGGCAATCCACTCACCTCAGCCTCCCAAAGGCGCGGGATTACAGGCTGAGCCGTAATCGTCTGTTTGCTTTCTTCATCCCAATGTCACGGGTCCTTCCCCCGCCGTGCCACCCTGAGCGCTGCTCCAGTGCATAATTTGCAAAAGCAGGATGGCATTTCCCACCTCCTCGGCTGGGGAATCTTCACGTGTGTGCGTCTGAGATCCTCCAATGCTTGCTGCTTCTGGAACCGCCCAGCGCTCTGGAACGTTGCTGTTCCGTTTGCGTGACTGTAGACCTATTTCCCCAAAGCCTAGTGGTGTGGGGCGGCCATTCATTAGGTGCTCGGGGTTCTGTGTGCTGGGGATGGCTGGGCTCCAACTCCTGAGGTCTGGGGCTCAGCTGGAAGGCTGGAAGGGGGAGGTTCATCCTCGGTCCCTTATCTGGGAGCTGATGCTGGCTGTCCGCTGAGGGAACCCTACGTGGGGCCTCTCCACGTGACCTGGGCCTCCTCAAAACACAGATTCCCAGGGCAAGTGGAGGGAGTGGGAGACGGGAGGGAGGGAGGGAGAGGGGGTGAGGGAGGAGAGGAGATTGTAGCCATGTAGGAGAGAGGGAGAGAGAATATAGGGGGTGGAAGGAGAGGACAGTTGACCCCCTGTTGGGAGTTTGTAGCTTGTTTCCAGCTCTGCTTTGGCAAATAACATCAGAACGGCCAGACCTGCCAGCTAGCCTTCTGGGCCCAGAGCTTTTCTGGGGTGAATGGGGGAGAGGGGGCTGAGGGCCTCAGGCTGGCCCCGCCTTCCAAGTCCCTCTACTTCCTCACATCTGTGCCAGCACTTGTTTTTTATCCCACTCTGCACGTGGGACGCCCTGTCCTGACGGTCTGAGCTGACAGTCCTCTGCTTACTGACAGGGTAAGGCTGCCCTAAGACTACAGGCACTAATGGGGCACCTCGGGAGGGAGTGGTTCCTCATTTGCAAAGCAGGAGGGAGCTACTGCAGGTATTGAACTGGGGAAGGGACAGGATGAAAGCTGGGCCCAAGGAGGTGGCCTCTAAAAGCCACAGCATGCTTGGTGGCTCAGGCCATCATCCCAGCACTTGGGGAGGCTGAGGTGAGTGGATTGCCTGAGCCTGCGGGTTCGAGACCCGCCTGGGCAACTTGGCAAGACCTCATCTCTACAATAAATCAAAAAAATTAGCCGGGCGTGGTAGCACGTGCCTGTAGTTCCAGCTACTCGGAAGGCTGAGGCAGAAGGATCGCTGGAGCCCAGCAGGTTGAGGCTGCGGTGGCCGGGAGCGGCCACTGCACTCCAGTCTGGGAGACAGAGTGAGACTCCGACTCAAAAAAAAAAAAAGAAAGCCACAGCGGAAGAAGGTGAGGAGGAAGTCCAGATGGAGGTCCTTGCTGTGGTCTGCGTCACAAGGTGGCGGGTGCAGAGATCCAGGTTTCCACTGTCTGGCAGGCCCAGCCCCATGCGGGCCTGTGACTGTGAGCACCTCCTGACTCCGGCGCGGGGAGTGGCACCATTTCAGGGTGTCCTCGTTCATTGATCTGTCACATCGTCTGTCCCCACATCACAGTTGGAACCTGCCTCTCTGCACCCACCACCTTGTGACTCAGACCCCGGCTGCCAGGATGGGAACCAGGCGCCAATGGGCGGACCCTGCCCTCGAAGGGGCCTCAGGGGGCCTCGATGGGGCGGGCTGTGGGTACCGGGCTGAGTGAAGTGACAGTGCGGAGGAGTCCTTGGCAGGAACTGAAAATGTTTGCTTTGAAAAAGATCAACTGAGCCGGGCTCGGTGGCTCAGCCTGTAATCCACGCCTTAGGGAGGCTGAGGTGAGTGGAT
>NW_007248818.1:3932-6065 GCF_000164805.1 Carlito syrichta
TCGAGGCTGTGGTGGCCGGGAGCGGCCACTGCACTCCAGTCTGGGCGACAGAGACTCCAACTCAAAAAAAAAGAAAAAGATCAACTGTTGGAAACCGACTCAGGCTGAATTTTGGTGTCTAGCCACTTCCTTGTGAAAGCCCTCCTTTAAAGACGGAAGGGACAGGATGATTTCTCGATGTGTTCCGTGGATGCGGCCCAGAGTTCCACTCCCACCCGGGCCCAAAGGCTGGCTGGAGTGGGGAGAGGAGGGGAAAAAGGAGAAGAAGGGGTGAGGGGGGGAGGAAAGAAAGGTGAGTGGAGGAAGGGAGACAGAGAGAGGGATGGGGAGGAGGCGGGATCACACAGCACTCTGCACAGAGCATGCAACCCCTCCTCTCCTGGACTCACCGAGTCCCGAGGAGCAGAGACCCTGTCCACACGTCCAGCAGTACGGTTCTCCAGGCCTCTCCGGTGCCATCCATCCCTGGGAGCACCTAGAAGCCACCAGACAGGGTCCCCTCCACCTGCCCAAAGCCCGCCCAGGTGGCCAGGGAGACGCACCCATGCCTGTGTCCTTGGCAGGGACAGCAGCCCTGACAAAGCCGACCCTGGGAGCAAGATGCCGTGCCTTCGGGGCCTGGTGGGAGCACCCGCCCTCTCCCTCACCCCCACCCCAGGTGTGGTCGCTGTGTCTATTTCTGTCCCACTTGGGGCAGGCGCTGCCTGATCAGGGGCCCTGAAGACCTGGGCCCGGCCAGGGGTCTTGGGGGTGGAGGGCTCAGTCCCATCCATGCAGGAGTTCCTGTCCAACATTTGTTATTAAAAACTTGCTTTTCATGTTTTTAGAGACAGGGCCTTGATCTGTCACCCAAGCGGGAGTGCAGGGGCATGATCTCGGCTCACTGCAGCCTCGACCTCCTGGGCTCAGGCAGTCCTCCCACCTCAGCCTCCCCAGTAGCTGGGACTACAGGCGTGTGCCACCACTCCTGGCTAATTATATATTACACACACACACACACACACACACACACACACACACACACACACTTTTTTTGGAGAGATGAGGTCTCACGATGTTGTCTAGGCTGGTCTTGAACTCCTGGCCTCAAGGATCCTCCCGCATATGCAAAAGTTGACAGAGTTGAACTGAGAGCATCCACCTCCCATCCAGTGCCCCCTGTGCGCAGGTCCACCCTTGCATTATCCCACCCTGCCCCCTCTTCTGTTTTTGGTTTCTGTCTTTTCAACTTCCCAGCGTGCCACAGCCTCGGCACCTCTGCATGTAGATCTGACTTTGAGACCAACCCTTCTTGGAGCCGACTCTGCTGAAAAACCTGGACTGTCGTGGCTCCCAGCATGTTTTCCTGGAAATAGGACATCCCACAGAAACACAGGAGCTGGCGACCTTGGGTCCCAGCCCCGCCACCAGCGGGCAGTGAGACCCAGCTATCTCCTCTCCAAGCACCACCTCCTCCTCTGGAAATGCACAGGAGGCCCCATGCGGGCAGTGATGGTTGGGGGGACAAGGTGTGTACGGCTCACGCCGCCTGAGAGCCCTTGGGCCTAGGAAACACCCCAGGACGGTCGTGCTCACGATGAGTTTGGACGTGTGATGACAAGACCGGGCGCTTGGCTTCCTCACGGAGTCTCCGTCTCCACGAAGATATGCGAAGCTGTGGTCACTTTAAGGCTCCGGACGGGGGGATGTCTGGTTTTAATATGAAGAGCACCTCGAGGTGGGAGCAGGTTTTGGTTTCCACAATAGAGCACAGATTTGTGCTCCGAGTTAGCCAAATCACGGGGGACCCGCAGACTGCGCAGGCTGCCCATGACCTTGATTGGAAGTGACTTGGGGTTGGAGGCGCGAGGCTGGAACAAAGGGCCGGGGCAGCCACAGTGCAGGGAGCCTTTTCCCGAGGAGCCTGAGGGAAGTTTCTGGAAACCGCAGCTGGCCAGTCCAGGAGCCCCCCTGCCCGTCTGGGTGGCTCGCCCTTCTGGGCCTGGAATGGGGGCTTGTGGCCTAGGGACGTGTGTGCCGGGAGAGCTCCCACTTAGGGCACCCGGGAGTGTTTGCCCAGGCATCCCTGGGAAATGGGCTTCCTCTCCTTCTGTGGGTAGGGGGCTTGGGAGGGCTATGGGGGAAGGTGGGTGG
>NW_007248818.1:6085-17645 GCF_000164805.1 Carlito syrichta
CATTTCCTCCCCTCCCCCATCGGAGGCTGGGAAGTCAGGAGCCCCTCCAGGCTTAGCAGTCATTTCCCGAAACTGGTCTTAGGCAGGCCCTGTGTCAGAGCCTCGGGAATGTTCAGAAAATCCCACAAAGACCTGAAGAGGCCCCCACCTACACACATCTCCTCACACAGCCAGGCAGCCACATTTGTAACTGCAAAACAAACAAACAAAAAACCCAAATCCTGCTTCATGCAAATCAGCAGGGAGCTGCTTACCGACTAGGGTTCATCTTTACACCATCCCAGCTGCACTGATACAACTCGGAGGAGAATGGGGTGCATTTGCACAGGACGCCCCGAGAGAGCGGGTGGAGGGAAACAGGCAGGTGGAGGACAGGATGCGAACGAAAGGGACAGAGATGACCAGAGCCGAGGCCATTTACAGTTGCTTGTGAATGCGGGTTGGATCGTGGCTCACTGGGGGCCTCACCCCCAGGAGCTTGGGATGGGACCTTATGGGGAAATGGGGTCGCTGAGGTGTGAGTAATTCAGATGAGGTCATGCGGGAGAAGAGTTGTCCCTGCTCCAGTCGGACCGTGTCCTCATACAAGGGGATGTGGCCGTGGACACGCACGCAGGCGGGCGTGTGGGCAGACCAGGCGGCGGCCGGGAGTGCTGCCACAGCCACGGGGCACGGAAGCCGGACAGGCCCGGGACGTGGCCTCGCCAAGCCTCACGCAGATCCCTGCCCCGCCGACGCTTTGGCTTTGGCTCCCAGAGCTGGGAGAGTGAGTTCTTGTGGACCTAAGCACCAGCAGCCCCGGGATGCAGTTCCAGCGTGGCTTCTGTGGACACAGCTCTGAGGGCCTCCCGGGAGCAGAGCTGGGCACTGAAGCAGATGGGAGGGCTTCTCCTATCTACATGACTCCGGTGTGCCGTCTGGCCCGTCAGAGACAGAGGCTCGGCGCACTGAGGCCATTCAGCTGTGGAAAGAGAGCAGAGGCTACGGAGGTCCTCCTTGAGAGCCAGAGAGGACCCCCCAGGCTCAGATGGGCAGGCCAGCAGGGGCAAGGCGGCACAGGAGGACAAAGCCCTTGACTGACCAACAGACGGACTGAGTGAAACCCAGGGAGAGCCAGGAGGGGCTGTGGAGGCCCTGGGGTGCCCGCTGCTGGGGGGGAGCTCTGCGCACCGGCCCATCAGGTCCGCTCTGTGACCCTGAGCAGCCCCTCGGTCACTCTGAGCCTCAATGCCCTCATCTGGTGGAGAAACAAGCTGGCTTCTTGCTAACAACAACGAAAAAAGACAGTTCACAACACCTCGACCCTGTGCACCCCTCAGGAAGCCGAGGTGGTTTGACCCTGGCCTGCGAGCACCACGCCCGGGGCCCCCCTGCGGACCTCCCTGTCTCGCTTCCCTCCAACCTTCCTTTCCGCAGTGAAAATGGCTTTTTATATTATATAAATAATGCATGTCGGCACACAGAATGGGACACGTCCACCGCGATACGAAAAACGAATGCAGGCCAGCTGCAAGCCCAGCGCCCGAGCCCGCCGGGACCCCTGTGGGACGGTCCCTCTCGGCACCCCACGGGGCAGGCCCCGACCTAAACGCACACACAGCTGTCCTCTGCACCCCACAGAGACACGCCATTCACGCTTGCACCCAGTCAGCCCATGGATGCGCCCACACACACCACCCCACATCTATGTAAATACACACTCGACCCCCCCCACAAATACACACCCATACCCAGCCCCTACTCACAAATACACACCCACACCCCCCCCACAAAAATACAGGCCCACACACCCCCGCCCCACATACACAAATACAAACACCTACACAAACCCACCCCACATAGCTCTATGGATGGGCACACACACACTTTACATAAACAAGTATACACACCCACACACATCCCTATACACCTGCATGCACACGTATACATACCCACACACACATCCACATACTCACACAAACATACCAGCCACACTTGCCTGTACACAGCCCCATGGGTGGGCGGGTACGTGGACACACACGCATGCGTGCACACACACACACACACACACACACACACACACACACACACACACACATTTGCACAGATATGCCCAGCCGCAACACACAAGCCTACACACAGGCCCCCGTCCTTAACACACACTGCTGAAAACACAAGCCTGTCCACACCCACACACCCCATAAACCCCACACAAGACACTCCCCACCCCATATGCCCCACCCACCCCACATCCATAAGCATCCCACACCACACAGATGGACACACCACAAGGCTGTGTGGACGCCCCGTCACCACCTGTGGGGTCAGGGGCGTTCTTGTCACAGTCACCCCCGTCAGTACCTCACCACGTCCATCCTGTTCCCCTCGGGGCCCCATGTTGCCCTCCTCACGTGTGTCTTTGCACACGGCTCTCCTCCACGCTCACTGCACACGGGCCTCCAGAACCAGCAGATAGCCGGCCAGCAGGACTCCGGCATCCCTGCAGATTCCGCCACATTCCACGCATTCTTCTGCCTTTTGCTTTCCCACCCAGCGTGGGCCCAGGGGAGCCCCTCGGCGGCTGCGGGTTCTGCCCTACTCCCTGTGTCATGTCTGCTTTCTTGCATGGGGGTGCCACGTGTTTTAGCCTCTCCCTATCATGGCACTCACTGGGTCCCCTGTGTTGGTGACAACCAATAACATTGCAGGTGTGTCCGCCTGCCGGGAAACTTGTCAGTCTCCTTAGGAGGGGGCACTGCTGTGTCTATGGGAGCTGCTGGTGTGTGTGGTACTGCTGGCACCAATGGGTGCGAGTGTGTGTGACTGATGCTACAGCACTTTCCCAGTCTGCCTTTCCGTGAGGCTGTGGCTTCTGCCCCTGCCCTGGCTGGGGAGTAGCAGAGTGTCTCGTTACCCTGTGACCAGGCTGATGAGGGTGAGTAGGGATGCTGGCGAATTGCAATGAACATGTCGCAGGCACCCTCCTTCCAGAGCCTTGTGTGGGTAGGTGGCATGGGGTGAGACTCCCGGGAGCCCAGGGACAGGAGGGCCGGGTGCTACTGGAATTCAAGCCAGACCTCTGGCTCCTCTTCCTCCTCCCTCCCCGTCCCCCCCATGGGGGGGTGGGCTCTAAGCACATCTGCCACACCCCCTGCCAGCTGATGACACTGTCGTCATACAGGACAGAGAGAACGTCTTCACCCCAGGCCAAGGCCAAGGCTCAGCACATAGTAGGTGCTGGCATTTGAGTGGGCAGTGGCAGCTGGACCCCGCTCGTGTCAGTGGCCGGTGGAGAAGTTACTTCCCCGCTGCTGAGTGCTGGTCTCACACCAGTGAGCATTTCAGCGGGCCCCCGGGGGGTGGACTGCTTCCCAAGAAAAGACAGGTTTGCAGCATCCTGTCTGCTTTCATCTGAGAGGAGCCTCTGCTTCTCCAGGGCTGCTGGAACAGAGGCCTCCAGAAACGAACCCAGCCTGGTCCTAGCTGCCTCCTTTCTCACGACAGGGCCCTGCCAAAGCATCTGTTCTGGTGTCTGCAGGGTGAGCCTGACAACTGAGGTGCCAGATTCTGAAGGAGACAAGGCAAGAAGCAAACTTTTTTCTCCCTGGCCCCACCCAAACGCTGCCTGGGTGGTTGTGTGTAGACAGGGTGCCTGGGCTCTCAGACCTCAGAATCCTTCTGCTGGTGCCTCTGGGAGTAGCGTGATGCTGACTTTTGTCCGTCAGATCCTGGGAGCTGATCCACGGACACCTCCACTAACAGAGTACCTGGGCTTGGTGACTTCAGACAGCGGAAATGCATCCTTTCCCAGTTCAGTATCACGGCTTCAAGCTCAGGAGTCAGCAGGGCCGAGCTCCCTCCAGAGGCTCCAGGAGAGGACCCTCCTCGCCTCTTCCAGCTCCTGGTGGCTCCAGGTGTCCTCCAGCTTATGGTCCTATCACTCCAGCCTCTGCCTCCACGCGGCTTCCTCCTCTGTGTCTGTGGCACACACCTCCCTGTCTCCCACTTATAGGTATACGTGGGGCTGCGTTTAGAGCCCATCTGGACACTTCAGGCTGGCCTCAAGATCCTTAACGGGTCAGGTGACGCAGACCCTTTCCTGTAAAATGTGATACTTGCAGGCGCTGGGTTATGAGCACCTGCCACCTTTGGGAAACACTGTGGCTTGTTTATGGCCCTCCCTGATGCCTGGTGAAACTTAATCCCTAGTCTCGGGTAGGAAGACGCAGGGCCCTTAGGAGGTGGCTGGTGCCCTCCTAAGTGGGCTTGAGGGGGCGAGCCCCTCCCTTTCTGCCCTTCGCTATGTGAGGACTTGGCAGGAAGGCATCACGTTAGAAGCGGAGAACAGACCTCACCAGACACCGGTCTGCCAGCGCCTTGGCACCAGCCTCCAAAACTAAGAGAGATACGTTTATCAGATTATTTACAAATGACCCAGTCTATTTTGCTATGGAAACCCAAGAGGACTAGGACAGACAGTATCCAGCGCTGAGTCCTCTTTCCCTTCCAGGCAGCAGCTTGAACCCAGGGTCCCTCCATACTTATGGGGTACAGCAGTAACCAGCACTTACTGGTGAGGCTACCCCCATGACTGCAGAAAATGGGGTTTTGAACCACAAAATGGAGATGTTAACTCAAATGGGAGTCAGTTAGTTCAAAGGGAGGATCCCAAACAATGACTCGGTGTAGAAACCTCTTACAGGGTCGTCTTGCTGCAGCTTGCATACCTCTCCTGACAAGGAACTTACTGCCACACGAGGCTGCTCATTCTATCATTGTCTGCTCCTGCTGACCCCTTAAACTTGTAGTGGTGTGCAAAAAGACGGTGCTTCTGAAAGCTGGAAAGGGACCCTACTTGTGCAAGGGGCTTGTTTGAGAAAATGTCTGTGACAGCTGGCTGTGTATGGAGGGGAGACACACTCCAGGCTGGTGCCCACCCATCCAGATGGAACCAGGGGACCCTGTATTTTGGGACCCGGAGAGAGCTTTGGAGGAGACGTGTCTAATGGGGTCCCGAGCTGTATGCTGAGTGTCGTGACTCTTTCCTTTAGTGCATCAGAGAAGCCATAACACGGCGGCACAGCTGACACAGGTGGGCTCGGGATGGGAGGGGTGGTCTACACTTCCTCTAACCCTGAACTTTGGCCTAGTCCCCTGCTGCTCGGACCCTGGTCCGGTCCCCTATTGGAGGCATCTCGGGTATCTAGGGTGGCTGAGGGCAAGCCCATCTCCCACATCTTGGCTTCTTTGGCCTCCTCCCCATGCCTTCCCCAGGAGCTGGCCAGATCCCTCCTTGGGGACAGTTGCATGTGCTGGTAAGGGACCGGTGGGGAGGGATCTCTCAGTGGGGGAGATGGCTGGGTGGCCGAACTCACATCAAATCTGACATGCTCATCACTCGGCTTCCCAGAATATCCACACCTGTCCCATCAAAGAGGACCAGGTGGTGGCAGCTTCTCGAATGTCCCATGCCTGAGAAGGGTAGGTGGGAGTCTCACTGCCAGGTCCCAGTCCTGCCTGCACCCCTTGGCCCAAGGCCTCTATCGTTGTGTATCCTCTGTATGCAGATGCAGCCCCAGCCGGGGCAACCACAAGCCCAGAGACCTGCACTACAGCAAGCCTGCATTGTTGCCAGGTCTCCAACTGCAGCATCCAGACCACAGAGCCCGTGAGGATCACTGTGCTTCCGATTCCTAGTGACTGAAGAAATTTCATTTTGCACCCCAGCCTATTCTGAACACCCCCAAACGGGAAATTTGCCCGGGGCTGGGGTGGGAGTGGCAGCCAGCTACCCTGTGTTGCAGTGAAGGCATGGGACCCTGGACAGCATTTGCAAGGTGGGGCCTGGTTCCCAGCCCAGGCTGCCCCCAGCAGACGCACAGCACAGAGACCGAGATGGGGACGGATGCCAGCTTTCAAAGAACCTTGAGTCAAGTTGCCCACCGACAGCACCCAAATTCCCCTACGCTACAATCTGGGGACTGGGGAGGACGTGTTAAAAAAAAAACACACACACACAGCTTCTCGGACCCGAAACGTCTGGGCAAACTGTCGATCCATGCGCCAGATTTTGCTGGAATTCTCTAGCTTCTTTAGCACAGTGGAAGTATTCATCTAAGGTTAATTTATTCTGAAGTCTTAAAAAAAAAAAACCCAAAGCCTGGACGAATGTCCCGTCCCAAGGGCGCCACCTTCAGGGAGTTTATGAAATTGACTTGAAATAACTCAACACCCTCTTTGGACAGAGACGTAGAAATACCCGTTTTCCCTCTTAAAGCCCTCCCATCCCACACCCCACACCATTTCGAAGATGCACGTGGTATCTTAACACAGTGATGTGGTTTGGAGCTTATCATGGAGCAGAATGGAAGGGAGGTTTAAAGATGCCTCTTCCTCCTCCCCAAAATTCTTATTAGACTCTGTCCAGGGGAAGCCTGTCCCCCCCCCCCCCCCGGGAACGGGGAGCCTGAACCAGACAGCAATGACTCAGGCCTCCTAGCAGGCTCAGAGCTGGACAAGGTGAAGGTGGGCACTGTTGCGGGCCATACCATCCCATGGAGTTCATACAGCCCTCCCAGCCGGGATGTGTCTCATCCTCACCCGAGTAGAGCCTGTTGGATTTCATTCCATAGACTGGGAGCTCAGGCTCAGAGAAACGCAACCACTTCATTGACTCAATCATTTGTTCAACTACTTCTGTAATACAGTCAATAGGCGAGACCCTCTTCTGGTTGCGGGAGAGCCCAGAAAGATCCAGGAACTGTCCTTGCCCACACGAGAGGACAGGCCAGGCAGTCGTCCACTCTTCGCGGTCCAGTTACATCCAAATGGTGGCAGAGCGGAAGGAGTGGAGTCACGCTTTGTGGTTCTGCACAGCAGGGAGGAGGGTTTCTGATCCCCAAGGAGCTGTAGCAGCCTTTTGACTCTATCAAGGATGTAATTCTCACCACTCAGGGCTGCGTTCAAGTCCAGCAGCTGCAAGAATCCAGCAGCCACAGAGGCCTTTGTCCACTCCCTGTTGATCCTTGGCCTGCAATTAGTGCACAGTGCCAGCAGGGGCAGTGAAAATTAGCTCACTTTTAATCTTTGGTTTACAGCAAAAAACCGATGTTGAGGTTAGAGGCTCACCAAATTAACTAGGAACCATGTGGTACCAGCACCCTGAACTCCACTTTTCCCGTCATACCCAAAGGGAGGCTCGGATTCAGCAAACAGAGGCACAGGAGTGTCTGTCTACAGAAGCGAAAAATGAGGGTCTCTGGGGGCTGGTGCCCTTTGGGGGGCAGCCTGAGCTGGGAAGAACCCACTCCCAGGCCAGCACCTGTGGAGTTCACAGAGGTCATGGTGCCTTGGCTGAACTCAGCTTTGCCATGGGATCTTTATTGGGTCTCTGTTCTGTGGAGACGGGGCTTCCGCCAGGAGAGGGAGCTTCTCGGGGAAGAAACTCGTCCGTCTTGTTCATTTATGGCCGGTGTCAGCCCTGTCCTCCCTCACAACTCCGACTCAAGGCCTCCAAAAGCAGCCCAGGCTCCTGCCCCTGCCCGCACGCCCTCTGTGGTTGCCGGGAGACGCTGACACCCCAAGTTGACCAACAGCACGTTCAACTGCATGCAGGTCTCTGTCCTCAGGGCCCCCTAGGTCAGAAAATGCCAGGCAAGCTCCAGAAACCAGTCCTCTCTTCGATCTTCAGTTTTCTCAATGGAAGAAAACATGTAATAACAGGACGGACCTTGTAGTGAGGGTGACGGGAGCCAATGCCAGCACCCGCCAGCGCTCACTCCCTCCCCACCCTGCACCTGCCCATTCCAGCTACACTGCAGCGGCTGGCACACTTCTGAGCGGGGAGGGGCTCGGGCCTCCCGACCCAGGGAGCACACCCAGCTTGCTGCATCCAGCCCAGGGGGGGAAGAGAGGGGTGCGGCAAGTGCCTTAGATGTGTGCAGTGCCGGATGTGGGACAAACGGCCTCCCTGCACCCCTGCACCAGGCGCTTAGTGACACCAACTCTTCCTGGCCAAGCGGATGCAAAATGGTCGAAAACAGAAGTCTGGCACGATGTGGGCAAGGGATGAAAGGCGGTCACCTCCCACTGCCTCAGTGCTGGGTCCTCCTGGACCCTTCACAGCTGAGTCCCAGGCACGGCCACCCCGTCCCACCGCAGAGGAAAACAGAGCCCCAGGAAAAGAACGGATTTGCCCGTTCCCCGCAGTGGAGCCCAAGTCAAGCAGGATCTTGCAGCCGCACCCCCAGCCTCTTCCCCTGCAGTGGGATCTAGCACCTGCCCGAGGAGCCCCGCAGAGAGACTCCTCTGGGCCAGCTGTCTCCTCATGAAGGTTTCGTTTAGACAAGGCAAGGGAGACACGCTGTGCCGTGAAGAGCAAACATGGAGAAAAGGAAAAATTAGCCAGAAACTCCCACTCTCGGGGGTCTCCCTATAACTACGCCCCGTCCCTGGCTGTCCCTTCCCAACAGAACCAATGGTGTTCTGTTTCTACGAATTCTCCCCACCCCTTGCCTCTCTGGGATCTCAGCCCCTAACTCAGACAGACCCTTCAGCGGGTTCAAGGACTGGGAAGTGGGTGGTACCCCTCCCCAGCAGGGCGAGTCTCCAGCTTCTGGGTGAACATGGCACTGCAGGACACCCAACCTGGGGGAGCTCAGCTCTCCTTGAAACCGTCTGTTGGGGCCAGCAAGGGTGGGACCCCTCCCACATTCATTCAGTTGTCCTTTCCTTCCGTCATTCCCAATCTGTCTGCATCTGGCAAAGTTGGATGGGTGAGGCTTTGGCTGTAAATAAGGCAGAACAGTTTGCATGCGTGAAACAAGAAAAGCAAATACATGCACAGGACGGCTCTATCACTGTCATGGAGCCCTGGGGCTAGGCTCTCTGGGATCAGGCTCTCATTCGGGTTTTGTCAGGAGGGAGCACAGTCTTGGCCAGCGGCAGCTGGATTCACCCAGGGGCCTCTAAACCATCTCAAAGGCTCCCAGGGCCAGACGCCCTGCTCATGCCCCTTAAACTTAAAGTGGAGGAGGGTCATCGGGAAAGAAGGAGGCTGAGGCCCAGAGGACGGGGCCGGCCGGAGCCACGGTCCACCAAACCCAGAGGTCAAGATAAGCCCCCCCAAGGACTCACACTGCCCTGCGCTATATGAGCGTCCCCTGCTCCTGCCAACCAGCAAAGCCTCACAGCACTCTCCCGGCTTCAACAAGGGAAGGAGATCCAGGGAGGAACCCCACAGAAGAGGCCCAGGCAGGGCCCGGACCCAGAGACCGGAGGATTCTGTGTACACCACAGGACTTACTGTCTTAAAGTAAAAAGGGCAGGCCTGCTCTGATCTACGAGGGGCACCAGTTCTGAGTCAAATCACTTGTGGTGGCGACTGGCCGAATCTGCTGCTGCTCCAGCAGGGCCAGGGGGCTCTACCAGGTGCCCCCAAAAGCTCTGCTCCTCAGGACATGAAGCCCGCCCGTATGGGGGCCTCACAGCACTTCCTGGAGAGTGGAGGGGTGGGGCTGGTCTTACCCCACCAGCCCTAGCGCCGTCCTCCTAGGTTATTGAGGCCATACTCCAAAGAGTTGGGGAATCCTTCCGTGCTGCCCAGTTACTGCCCAGCTGTTGCTCCTGCTGCATACATGCCTCTAGTTTGCTCAGCCTCAAATTCGACTGCTCTTTGAGCAAATCCTTACCCAACTGTCAAGCTGTTCCTTGGACTGGGAGGTGAGACCCAAGTGGCCTCACAGGCCGACCCCAACTGAGGTGCACCCTTCTGCTGTGTTTAGGGTGCTTTGCAGATCAACCCGAGCTTCGGTTTCCTCCCTGGAGAATGAATATGTTAACAATGGCTAGCTGGGTGTGGTGGCATCCTCTTATAGTCCCAGCTACTCGGGAGGCTGAGGTGGGAGGATCGCTGGAGCCCAGGAGCTCAAGTCCAGCCTGGACAATAGAGTGAGACCTCTACCAAAAAAAATTTTAAAAAGCAGCAGCAGTAGCCAGGCATGGTGGCACACACCTGTAGTCCCAGCCACTCTGGAGGCGCAATCGCTTGAGCTTGGAAACTTGAGGCTGCAGTGAGCTATGATCAAGCCACTACACTCCAGCCAGGGTGACAGAGCCAGACCCTGTCTCTAAACAAAACAGAAATAACTGCAGGCAGGGTGTGGCCGGACCCATGCACAGTCCAGCCCTGCTGGCATGCCTGCAGTGGGGAGCAGGATCAAGGCAGGACGGGCACAAGGAGGCCTCCCTGCCGGGACTGCACTCCCGGTTCCAGGCCCCGACTCCCTTCCCTGCACCGGCTGCTTACAAATCCGCTCCTTCCCCAGCTGGGGCTGCTGAGACACTGTCTCCTCCAGGTGTCCTGGCTCCAAGCCCCTCCTCCACTCCTGTCCTCTGGGCTCTGTCTGCACAAATGGGGACAGATGATCACATCCCACTCCCAACCCATGCACCAGGGAGTGGCTCTTTCTCTTCACCAAGACCCAGCCCAAACGCCTCCCTTCCGCGGTCGGACCTCTCAACCCGGCCATCCAAGTGCTCAGTGCGGGCCTCTTCCCTCTTCGGTTCCTTCCCCCACGCTCCCGGGGAGCTGCCGGGCCTCCTTCCGGCTGTGCCCAGGACCTAGGACCTGGGCCTCGGAAGATGCTCAGTAACCATGTACCCATTTAAGGGATGAATCCTAGCTGGTGCTGCATGTTGTAATCCCACAAAGCCTGCTAGGCCCGTCTTGACCCTCCTGTGCCGGAAGCCCCGAGGAAAAGAGGGGCGCCAGCGGGACCCTTGCCCTGTGTCGGTGGGGAAAATTAATGGGAACCTCTGGGACCCGGTGGCATGAGGGGACTGTTTAGCATAGAACCGTGACTCGCCTCTTCCGGGCAGCCCTCCCCGCAGCGACCCGCCCTGTCTCTTCCTCCCCAGCGCCGCCGGGCCGCCCTCACCTGGAGCACCCAGTCGGTCCCATCCGAGCTGTTCCGAAGCGCCCGACCTGGGTGTGTGGGTGAGCCCAGGTCCCAGGCGCACCGTGGGCCAGCCCGGTTATCGCCCAGGTGGACACTTCCCATGTTACAGAGGAAGACTTGGGCTTTGGGGGGTGCCCGAGACCCGCGGTTACCCCGCAAACGTGCCCCCACGGAAGTCCCTGCCCGCAGACAAACTGTCAGGAAGAACATTCCCAGCAGCTCTTCTGGGGGGTTCGTCGCGTCTTCACTAGCCTGACCGCATAAGCACGCCCTCCTCCGACGCGGCCTCCTTCGCGGGGCGGGGCGGCCGCCAGCCCCGGCCTCCCCAGGGCGCCCTAGGTCCCAGGGCTAGGATGGGGGGTGGGCTCCCCTGCAGGGTGCCCCTCGAGCCTTCCGCCCGCCCCCGCCCGCCAGCCAGCGCCACAGAGCAGCGTCTGCGCGTTTTAGGCGGGATAGGGCGCTTCCTTTCTGGCTCCTCCAGGTTTGGCCTGACCTGTCCAGGAGGGACACCCGCGGCCGCGCCCCCCCTGGGACGCTCCCCACCCCCTCCCTGCTCCGGCGAAGCTGCGCTCCTCCGCCGGGGAAACGCCTCCCTCCGACGCCTTTAGCAGAGCGCGGGCGCG
>NW_007248818.1:17665-18451 GCF_000164805.1 Carlito syrichta
GAGGGCGCAGAACGGGCGCGGCTGGGCGCCGGGCGCACGCGGTCAGGCTTGGGGATTTAGAGGGAGGTCGCGAGGGTGGGCGCGCGCCGCGCAGCTCCCCGCGCAGGGACGAGTTCTGCGTCTGATCACTGGCGGTGGCGACCGGCCGAATCAGCAGGGCCCAAGGGCTCTCCCGGTGGCCGGGAAAGCTCTGCTCCCCGGGACTCGAAGCCCGCGGGGGGCTGGTCCTCCCGCCAGCCCTAGCGCCGTCCTCCCAGGTTATGGGGCTGTACTCCGAAGAGATGGGGCGTCCTTCCGCAGTCCAGGTACTGCCTGGCTGCCCCCCTCCCCGCATGCACGCCCCCTGTTTGCTCAGCCTCGAGGCCACCGTCCGGAGCGGGAATGAGGGTCCGTCGGCACCAAGCCCCGGGGGGAGGGCGCTAGGGCTGGGAGTGGTCAGCCCAGCCCCACCCCCTCCACGCTCCAAGGAGCTGTGGGGTCCCATGCCCCGTGCGGGCTTCACGTCCTGGGGAGCAGAGCTGTCGGGGGCGCCTCGGTTCCCAGCGCCGCCGCCTTCCAGACTCGGCCGCCCCGGGGATCCAGAGGCCGCCGGGCGACGCCCCCGCCGCCCTGCGCCTTGGCGCTGCGGACTCGGTCTCCGACCGGCTTTTCACGACTTCCCAAGCGAGAAGCCCGTCCCAAGAATGAGCGTTCCTCTTGGGTCTCGGGCTTTTCCCGGGGCCGGCGGGGCCCAACCCCTCCGCCCGCCCCCCACCCGGGTCCGCTGCCTGGGGCCGCCCCGACTCC
>NW_007248818.1:19504-34821 GCF_000164805.1 Carlito syrichta
GGCTGGGGCGCCTCAGGGGTCCGGCGGCGGTGCGGAGTCCCCCACGCTGCAGAGACCCGCCTCCGGGCCCGCCCAGCCTGGGAAACTCGGGGAGGCCCTGGACGACCCTGAGCAGCATCTTGACCTCTCTGGGCGGGACATCTGGGGACAGAGCCCTGCAGGCCCCGCCGCCGGCGGAGGCCCAGCTCCAGGCAGCTCCGGCTACGTGATTTGTGTGGCCCCTTGAAACACGAAAACAGGGCCCTTGTTCAAAAACTATTAAGAGGTCTTGAGACATGCTTTTGAACAGGGCCTCCTCCTAACCCGGGGCGTTGGCCCTGACTCCAGGCCCCATGGAGAGCTCCACCTGGCCTTCCCTCCCAGCACAGAGTGCTCTGTCTGGAATTCAGACCTTTGGTGCCCACCTACACCCAGGCAGTGGGTCTCAGACAGTCCCTGCTGCCTGCCCCGGGTGGCCTGTAGGCCGCCCTCCCCGACTGCACTGTGAACCCCAGGGGCACCGGCTGGGCTGCTGTGTAGTGTCCCCCTTGGCCTGGCCGGTGGCAGGGAGGCTCAGGGTCTGGGCTGGGAAAACGCAGGCCAGGCGGCTCCTGGTTGGCTGAAGGTCTGGCTGGAAGGGTGGGGTGGATGGCCGTTACTGTGAGTTGGACCCGTCTAAGCTGGATCCCGTGGCCAAGTTTCTTAATAGTTTTTGAACAAGGGCCCCGTTTCCATTTTTCAAGGGGGCACACAAATCACGTAGCCGGATCTGGGTTCGCCAAGGCCCTAGACGTTGTCTACGTTCTGAATGTGTTTCGCTGGAGTTAGGGGTTTGCCGTCTGAACAGGGAGAAAATGACTCCACTTCTCAGTGCGGGGAAGGAGAGGGGTTGGAAGTCGGGCAAGTTGCTTTCGGTGCAGGCAGTGCTCTGAGCGATGTGTGTTTGAGACAGTGAGCATGTCACTCCCATTTGGAAAACAGGGGAAGGGAGGCACGGAGCAGCTGGGTAAGGTGTCCAGCATCACACAGCCCAAGGCTGGGCTGTGGCCTCACCACCTGGTCCACACTGGCGTTCAGGCTAAAGGGTGGATCCTGGGACGCAGAGCTCAGAGACCGGGTAGACTCAGGAGGGCCTGTGCCCGAGGAGACCCACAGCTAGGCCCCTCCACCAGCCTTAGGCGAGAACACTGCGCTCTGGGAACTAGGGTTTCTTCGCCCAGTGACAAACCTGCCTCCGAGGCTGAAGAAATCGCCCGCGACAGCTGCCAGAACCTGGCTCTGCCCCAGGACCTCTCGCCACTCCTGCAGATACAGGGACCCATTCACGTCCCTCCACGTGGCTGCAGCCCCTAGACAAGGGCAGGGTGGGGATTCCAGCACTCCTGCACATTCCTGAGCAGATTACTGAGAATCTCCTAGTCTTCTGTGCACTCCCAGTAAGTAGCTTCAGGGGATCCTTGACTTTTCTGCAGACTACAACCAAGATGTAAATCCTTATTTACTTCCTTTCTTTGAACTGGTATCAAGGTAATCCCAAGTCTTGTGATTTGCGTAACTTTTGCAATGCGTGATGTCTTAGGCCTTGTAAACTCTTTTTACTCTAAATGTCACTGAATGTAAAATGCAGCTGTGACTTAAGCTCTGTAGAAGGCTCTGCTGATCACGTGGCTGATGGGTAGGTACCGACGACAACTCTGGACTATAAAAGTGTTTGTGTATACATAAAAGTAAAAGCCTAGAGGGTGAGCAGAGCCATTTCACAAAAACATTTCACAAAGAGCCTGGCTCTGCTCCCTGGACTCGAACTCAGAAATAAACTTCTTTCGTGGGGGAGCAGAACCATTTTACAAAGACTTCGAGTCCGGCTCTGCTCCCTGGATTCGAACTCAGAAATACACTTCTTTCTACTAGCTCCCTGATCCTTTGATTTATTGGTATCAAGGGGACCATAACACAGCCTGAAGCCTCTTCACATCACCCTGAAGCATCTAAACTCGGTGGGGGAGGCTTGAGCAAGGTGCTGTCCCGGGTCTCTGTTTACTTGGCTGTAAAGGAATTGATGGGCAGGTGTGTGGTTTTTTCCTCTCACCTGGATAGGGGCCGGTGGAGCCCTGAGATGAAGTCAACCAGAGAGAACTCCTGAGCCCCTCCAGCAAGGGGTGCTGGGGTGAACTTTCCTGGGTCCACACCCATTCCCTGGTTCCAACCCTCCCTCACACATGGCCCATTATGACAAGCACGTGGACCCTGAGGTCTCTGGGGTCCCTGGGGTTCCAGGGAGCACTTTTGGGAGCTTTGATGGCAGAGCTTGTCCACGCTGACTGTTGGGGGGGGGCTCCCAGTTCAGCACCCGGTCCACCCGGATCTGCCTGTTGCTCCCCTCCTGGCCACCTGAGCTTCCACACCAGTTGAGTCCCTGCAGGCCACCAGCCCTGACCTAGGTCCCACCCCCCAACCTGGACCAAGAGGTCCAGGGCTGGGACCTCTTGCTGGGCTGGGAGCCCGGACCCAGGACCGGACCAGTACGTGGCTCTCACTGAAGCGACTGTGTGCCTGGTGTTTTCCGGGGATGGAGAGTCCTGGGGAGCTTTGGGGTGCAGCAGTATCCAGGCTCAGTCGGTCTTTCCCACTCCGGGCCCAGAGGTGAAGCGGATGAGAGCCTCTGGGAAGAGGCTCATTGAGTTCCCTCAACCATCTAGTGGAGGGACGTGAATGGGTCCCTCCACTAGGTGGTACTTGATATCAATTATATATAAATCAATTATATATATTATAATTGATGCCTGATATCAAACCAGGCAAAGTGGGGATCAAAGGGAGGCCCAAACGTTACCTGTATGATGTCCACTTGTATACCTAATCCTGAATTGTACCCCACGTCTTTAAAATTATATATAAACAACCTGGTGAAGTAACAGGCCAACCTCAGTTTACTCAAGAGGAAACGGGGCCCAGAGAAGTCAGGGAACTCAGTTAAGACCACAGAGCAGCAGGAAGAGATGGATTTGAATCCAGGACTCGGGCTGCCCTCTGCCACCCAGCTCCTGCACAAACAAGTGCTTGCACACACACACACTCACACACGCACCACCAATGGTTGAAACACCAGTCTACACCCGGGCACATAAGGCAGAGAGCCCGCCCCAGAAGATCCTAACACAAATCCATTTCCTTCAGGTGCTGATTGATTTCTCTTCAAGAGCTCCTGCATTATGCAAGACCTGAAGGTCAGCTGATTTAAATGGAAACGAGTCCGGGAAAAACAAATCAACATGGCCTGGTTCAACTCACAGAAAATCACACTCAGTTCACAAAGGAATGACAGGGCCAGTGTGGAAACAACTTGGCAAAGCTGTTAGCCCTCCTCCTAGCACCTTGCATTGGAAGGGGTCTCCAGGGTCGTGGGTCCCCCGCAAGATCACCCTCCGTCCTGAGTGGACCTGGCGTTGCCAGGGGAACCTAGAAGGTTTGCCCCACAAAGGACTCTGGGATGGTTTGTTTGTTTTATCAAATGAGCACTTTGGGGGGATAGTTTATTCAGAAGTGTGGCCTGGGTTTGGGAGCTTCAAGTGGTGTTTTCATCTTCTTTTTTTTTTTTTCTTTTTGGAGATGAGGTCTCGCCAAGTTGCCCAGGCTGGTCTCGAACCCACAGGCTCAGGCAATCCTCTCACCCCAGCCTCCCAAAGTGCTGGCATTATAGTCGTGAGCCACCATGCCCGGCCAAGTGGTATTTTCTAAGACTCTATAGTCTTTGTAAAAACCAACTCTTTTCTTTCCCAGCCTTCCCTCCTTTCCTTCCTCCTTCCTCCCTCTCTTGCTCCCAAGGACTTGGTTGAGTGCATGGGACTTACTTCCTTGTCCATCACCAGGCTAGTTTCTGGAATAGGGCAGTGTGTGGACAGCCAGGGCCCTCCCCCTGTGGAACTCATTATGTCACCTCACTATCTTCATTTTAGAACTGCAGAAGCAGAGTTCCAGAGAGATAAAGCTATTTGCCCAAAGTGGTCCAGCAAATAGGTTCCACCAACCTCTCCTCATCAGGTACCCCCCTCCCAAAAGCTCTTCTTGCAAGCCCCTCCTTCACCTGACCTGCAGGTTCACAGCAGGGCCAGGCTGATTCACACCTCTGTGCCATCCTGTGACTTCCTCTCTGCAAGCTGATTCATCCTTAAAGTCCTCTTTCTCTCTCTCTCTCTCTCTTTTTTTACTGTAGAGGTGAGGTCTTGCCCAGTTGCCCAGGTTGGTCTCGAACCCGCGGGCTCAGGCAACCCACTCATGTTGACCTCCCAAAGTGCTGGGATTGCAGGCTGAGCCACCGAGACCGATCAAAGTCCTCTCTTAAATGTTGTGGAAGCCTGCCATCCGTGTTGGGATTCTCTGACCTTGGGCAGAGTCAGCCACCCTGCTCTGTCTTGTGATCCCTCATTCCCATTCACCGGCCACTGGCCTGAAGGCTGACCTGGTTCCATGCCAGAGCCCAGAGTCAGGCATCTGGGGGCAGCTCTGATTGTCACCGTCAGATGAATTGAAAGCATTTCAAGCTGAAAGGGTTGGGTAGGGAGCCACGAGGACCAGGAAACATCTCTGGTTCATCTTGAAAACCTAGAGCGGCCAGAGGGGCGGGGACATGGCGTGGTCTCAGAAGACGGGTTCTTCTAAACGAGGTAAAGCCACCGGAGGCAGGGAGGTGAGCGCCGAGGAAGGGAGGAACCGAGGCAGTGGGGGCTGAAGCCAGGGTTTACCCAGAAGGACAAAATTCCTTCCCGTCCACATCATCTCCGACCTGTGGTTTTAATTAGACTCTGGCACTTCCCAGCCCCCCTTTGGCGCTACAAGCACTTGGGTTTACATCTGCTGCTCGAACATGGGAGGAAACCCAGAAAAAAATAACCCCCATATCATTGTCAGAGCACGTTTTTGGCTCTAGATTTGAGCTTCACATAATAATTTGTCTAAAGCTAACAACACTACATTTGTCCTGTCTGGAAACGTGTTAATGATATTTAGGAGAAAGTGTCTTGCAGAGAGAGAAAGCTGGCTCCTGGTGTGAAGATTAAGTTTGCGCAGAGCGATTTTATTGACATGCATTTTCTTGGAGGAACCCGAGGGAATCATCTGGGTACTGTTTATCATCATTTCTTTAAAATATTTTAAAAATATATGCTCTCATCCCCAGAGTCACTGAGTTATAAGGGCCATGAAGAGTCGACACCTCAAAGCCCTTGGCACCTTTCTCTGGGTGCTCAGCGACCTCATTCTCTGCTTTCTGACAGGTGAGGAATTAGCCCACTTTACAGTCATGGAGACCAAGCCTGAGGCAGAGCGGCTGGCGGGCCAGGACTATGCGGATCCCTACTGCCTCTGGAGTGGACTTACTGAAACAATCTGGGAGGTCCTCCCTTCACTGGAAGGGCACCCAGCTCTGCCAGGGGGGGGATCTTCTGGGGCTGCTGGTCTAACAAACCCCAGAGCCAGAGTAGAGGCTTTGTCTTCACTGAAGTCAGCGCAGCAGAGGGTTGTTGGCATGGCCAGATTTTCTCCAAGTCCAGGCCTGGAAGGGAAGCTGCTGCCTCCTGCGGAAAGCATTTTCTCTTGGAAGTCACCACCTGTCCACTCTCCTCCAGAGAAGGGGAAGGGGAGGCCTGTCTGACCGACCCTTGTGCTTCCCCCTGGGCCCTGGAAGGAGCCCGGGGTGGAAACCGAGATCCCTGGCTCCTTCCCTCCACTGTCTCCACCTCTCCTTGAAGCGGTTCTCTTTGGGGTGGACCTCCAAATGACCGAGGGTCCTGAACCACATCAGCACGGGTTCAGCCAGCAAGTCCCATGGCATCCCCACCCCGCCAGGGATGGAGGTTCCTCACTCCATCCAGGTGCCTTGCCACTTGAGCAAAAGACATCAGGTGAACTCAAAGCTGGATGTGCGGCGCTAACCTAACCCATCCCATCTCAACTCCAAAGTCTGAGTGGTCCCTTGACAAGCTGCGTCCCCAAGATGTCTTATGGGATGCCATTCCTGCAAGGCTCTCGGGAAGAAAGAATCCTGTGGTCACAGAAACCTGAAAGATGCCCCAACCCTGGGCATGTGATGCCCGTGGGCAAATCGACCACCTGAAGAGTTTCCTTCCAAGGGATCCAGCCTGCCACTTGCCAGGCTCATGGCCCTCGGCCCCTTTTCCTCATCACCTCTCTCAGTCAGGGTCCACTCAGGAGACAGAAACCCCACCCGTCACTTGGAAAGAGAGACCAACGTAGAGAAGGGTTAACTTGGGACCGAAGGACTGAAAAGGCAGAGAGACTCTAAGATGCCCTGGAAGTAGCAACCTCAGGAAGCAGCTGCCCTACCCTGCTTTGCGTCACGGCTGGGAAAACAAAGGGAAGAGGCAGGAGTTATTTAAACTCAGCATCTCGAAGGAGGGGCTGGTAGAGCTGAGGCCCAGATCTCTGAGGGGCATGGGGCTGTGTCTGTCATTTCTGAGGGGCCAGGAGATTGGCCAGTGAGCACCAGGAAACACACACTGAGCAGGGAAGGAACTGGACCTGCCTGCCAGGGTAAAAAGTGTTGCCATGGTGATACTCATGTCTAGCCAGTTCCCTCTAGTGCTCCCTTGGGGCAGAGCCTACAAAGTTCAAGGTGCATTTTCTGTAAGCGATACATTATGATGACCCAATGGATTTATTGAAGGCTGGGGAGTTTTTCTTCCCTGTCAGAGGGCTCGAGGGGCTCTGTGTACTGGCTGGGAGACATCACGGGTTGCATTGTGTCTCCCCACAGTTCATATGTGGAAGTCCTAACTTCCGGGACCTCAGACTGTGACTTGTTTAGAAGTAAGGTCTTTGCAGATGCAGAGTTAAGACGGGATCGCACCAGAGCAGGATACGCCCTCCTCCAGCCCAACTGTGTCCTCTTAAAAAGGGGAAATTTGCACAGAGACACACACACAGGGAGAATGCTGTGGTAAGATGCAGGCAGAGGCCAAGGATGCTGCTTCTAGAAGCCACAGAACGCCGAGGATTGCCAGATACTACCAGGAGCCATGGAGAGGCCGGAACAGATTCTCCCTCACACTCTCAGAAGGAACCAGCTCTGCCCTTACCCTGACTTCAGACTTCTGGCCTCCAGACCTATGAGCCGATACATTTCTGTTGTTTAAACCACCCTTGTAGTACCTTTTTTTTTTTGAGTTGGCGTCTCACTCCGTCCCCCAGACTGGAGTGCAGTGGCCGCTCCCGGCCATCGCAGCCTCGACCTGCTGGGCTTCGGCGATCCACTTCAGCCTTCCAAGTAGCTGGAATTACAGGCACACGCTACCACTCCCGGCTAATTTTTTGATTTTTTTGTAGAAATGAGGTCTCACCAAGTTGCCCAGATGGGTCTCGAACCCGCGGGCTCAGGCAATCCACTCACCTCAGCCTCTCAAGGCGAGGGATTACAGGCTGAGCCACCGAGCCCAGCTTTTAGCACTTTTATTATAGCAGCCCACGAGATGAGTACAGGAAAAGGAAAGTGCGTGAGGATGTGGAGAGACACGGATTCCTGGCCTGCCTGGTAGGAGTTCCAGCAGTTGAAGAAGTGGTTGTTAGACGGGAGTGTGAGAGATTTTCCATTCCAGATTCACAGAGATGGTGTTCTGAGGGTTCCGTCACTGCAGAGTCATAGTGTTAGATGAATGACAGTAGATGTGCTTTTAAATTCATTGCTGGACCGGGCTCGGTGGCTCCCAAAGTGTCATACCAGCACTTTGGGAGGCCGAGGCGAGTGGATTGCCTGAGCCTGCGGGTTCGAGACCAGCCCAGGCGACTTGGCGTGACCTCGTCTCCACAATAAATCAAAAATCAGCCAGGCGTGGTAGTGCGTGCCTGTAGTTCCGGCTACTTGGAAGGCTGAGGTGGAAGGATCGCGGAGCACAGCAGGTTGAGGCTCTGGTGGCCGTGACTGTTCCACTGGCCTGCAGCCTGGGTGACGGAGTGAGACTCCAACTCGGAAAAAAATGCATTGCTGAATTTCTAGCAGAATTCCTTATGCATTTACCCTTTCACTCTGCAACGCCACTTCTAGGAATCTACCCCAAAGACGTACCAGCAAAGCTATAAAACAATGTGTGCCCAAGGCTACCTATTACAGGATCGTGTGTTGGAGTCTCAGCATCAGAATTGTTGGACGTTTCCTCCACATAGAGTCAGGTGTTTGCACCCCTGGCAGGAGCATCACAGAGGGTTGCCAAATTGTTCCTGTTGCTTCTGGCCTTGTGGTTCACAAGTGTGATTTGTCCCATTACTGGTGACATTAACTTTGTTGTTTTTTGTTTGTTTTGAGTTGAAGTCTCTGTCACCCAGGTTGGAATGCAGTGGCACACTCCTGGCCACTGCAGCCTCAACCTACTGGGCTCAGCCGGCAATCTTTTCGCCTCAGCCTTCCAAGTAGCCAGAACTACAGGCGTGTGCTACCACACCCAGCTAATGTTTGACTTATTGTAGAGATGAGGTCTCACCATGTTGCCCAGGCTGGTCTTGAACCCGCGGGCTCAGGCAGTCCTCTCACCTTGGCCTCCCAAGTGCTGGGATTATGGGTTTTAGCCACCGCACCTGGTGGACATTAACTTTGACCACTGGGTTAAGGTGGAGTCTGCTAGCCATCACTACTTCAAAGTTGCTCCTTTTGTAATTAACAAGCATTTTGTAGGGAGGTGTGCTGAGATGCTGAGATGTTGTAAGTATCCCATGCTTCATCATACTTAAAAATTGACCCTTTATGTATTTATAAAAGTAGGTCCCAGGGATTCCTGTTTTATCCAACAGGTTGCCATTCATTGCTACCATTCTCTATTTCCATGCTTGGCTGTCCCCTCTCTGGCCAGTGGGGTCCTCTTCCCGGTGGTCTCTGTGTCTCTGTATCCCTCTCCTTCCTTGAGCCAATACAACAGGATGACACAGGCTCACCTCATTGTCTCCCCAGCCCAGTGCTAGGGTCAGACATTTCCCCTTGGTTCTCTTTAAGGAGGATGGTAATTAGGAGTCAAGATCTGGAGCTAACGTGCTCATGATTGTTGGAGTGCTACTGCTCCCAGGACCTCTCTGTGAGCTGTGCTAGGGAGGGGATATGAGTGTTAACTGATATAGATATGTTCACCCATGCACACCGCTTCTGTACACACATATACATCTCCATGTATGTCAGTATCTATCTATGTGTATTGCATGCCATGCCTTCACTCCAGGACCTTATTCAAATCCAGCACTGCAGCCGGGCTCGGTGGCTCAGCCTGTCATCCCGCGCCTTTGGGAGGCTGAGGTGAGTGCATTGCCTGAGCCTTCGGGTTCGAGACCCGCCTGGGCAGCAAGACCTCATCTCTACAATTAATCAAAAAATCAGCCGGGCGTGGTAGCGCACACCTGTAATTCTGGCTACTCAGAAGGCTGAGGTGGAAGGATCGCCAGAGCCCAGCAGGTCGTGGCTGCAGTGGCTGGGAGCGGCCACTGCACTCCAGTCTGGGTGACAGAGTGAGACTCCAACTCAAAAAAAAAAACATCCAGCACTGCAGGGGTGGGTCTTGTTTCTCCCATTCTCTGTGCTTGTAACTTCCTTTCCAGCAAGAAGCCTAGCTTTTGTTGTCCTCAGCACATCTACCTCTTTGTTCCCCAAGTGAAGCCAATCTCCCTGACTCCTGCCCTCTGCAGACACCCTGCTCCCTCCTCAGGCTCTGACACCCGCTCTGGGCTGCCCCACTTCGATTGTCTCTCTTCGTATCCTTTGTTCACTGAGCAACTGTGCTGGGCCGCCATTTTTGCAACCCCGTGGGTAGACATGCTTGTTACCCAGCCTGAGCTGACACCTCACGTGGGACCACAGCTTCCAGCTCCTGCTGCCCACCCTTACCACCAAGGCTTTCCTTACCCCTCTTGGCCTGTGGTTTCCCATGCCGGGTCATAGAACCAGCCCCTTTCTGGGCTGAATTGTTTGGGACGAGACAGGAAGAGCAGAAGAAGGACGGAAAAGTCTTTCCAGGCTCTCCTCCAAGGCTGTCGGTGCCACCTCCCCAGGCAAGATCAGAGCCAGCTGTAGGCCAGCCCAGATTCAAGGTGTGGGAGAGGGACCCACCTCTGCAAACTCTGGGGCCATGTTTTCTGATACAGCACAACCATGTAGCCAGCCATGCTGGTGGCGGAGGGGAGGGGTAGAAATAAAATGCCTTAAGGGGAGCAGCAGCTGAAAAGGGGTGCCATCCTCACCCCCTCAGTCAGGGGGCTCCTGCAAGAAGGGGGAGTGTCTGAGATGCAGGGAAGGAAGGCGCATTCTATTGTTGTTTTTTATTTTTGAGTCGGAGTCTCACTCTGTCGCCCAGGCTGGAGGGCAGCGGCACGCTCGCGGCCACCGCAGCCTTGACCTGCTGGGCTCAGGCGATCCTTCCACCTCTACCTCAGCCTTCCAAGTAGCTGGAACAACGGGCATGCGCCACCATGCCTGGCTAATATTTTTGATTTATTATAAAGGCGAGGCCTCACCAAGTTGCCCAGGCTGGAGGGATGGGCCTTTTAAAAATTAAGATGAAATTTACATGATACAATATTAACAGCTTTAAAGTGCACAATTCACTGGCATGCAGTGCATCTGCAGTGTTGTACAACCACCACCTGTGTCTGGTTCCAGAACATTTTCATCTCCCCAAAAGGAGACCCTGTAGCCACTGGTCAGTCACTCCTCATTCTCCACCCCTCTCCCACCATCCCTGGTAACCACTCCACTCTCTGCCTCTGTGGATCTGTCTGTCCTGGACATTCCATATGAGTGGACTCACACAACATGTGGTCCTCTGTGTCTGGCTGCTTTCACTTAACATCGTATCTTCAAGGTTCACTTATATCGCAGCATGCTGAGAAATAAGAATAAAATCCTAAGCCCCCAGTCAACTAAATGGGCCCTCTCCAGCCGGGCTGGGTGGCTCAGCCTGTAATCCCGCGCCTTTGGGAGGCTGAGGTGAGTGGATTGCCTGAGCCCGCGGGTTCGAGACCCGTCTGGGCAGCGAGACCTCATCTCTACAATAAAGCAAAAAAAAAAAAGAATCAGCTGGGTGTGGTAGCCTGTGCCTGTAGTTCCGGCTACTCGGAAGGCTGAGGCGGAAGGATCGCCGGAGCCCAGCAGTTCGAGGCTGTGGTGGCCGGGAGCAACCACTGCGCTCCAGTCTGGGCGACAGAGTGAGACTCCAACTCAAAAAATAAATAAATAAATAAATAAATAAATGGGCCTTCTCCTTGCCAAGGGGACCCCAGAGAAATCTTGAAAACTGAGTTCCCTGCCATGGCGGGATTGGGGGGGGTCAGACACACCTCGTAATGTCCCCTCCCTCCCTAGCCGCCATGAGGGTTTCTTCCCTAAGGGCTCAACAGAAACCAACCCTCTGGAAAGACGCCACTGCTGATATCAACCAGCCATCTAATGCTGTCTCTCCTTTTCAACCCAGTGAGAGGCCACTGATCACAGGGGTCTGTCCATCTGCAGAGGAGGCACAGTGAGGGTTTCCGTGTCCTCTGCTTCACCGTTTGAAACCAGAGGGCTGAAAACTCCACCCTCAGATCCTACCAACAGCGCCAGCTTTTGAACCTGGGTCCCGTGGAGAGGCATGAAGCTCCATTGTGCACATGCATTCCTCGGTTGACAGTGTTGCTATTTCTTTCCTCACCTGGCTGACTCATATTCTGTCCTATGGATGGGCCACATTTTGCTTGTCCACTCACCTGCTGTTGGACACTTGGGCTGCTTCCACCTCTTAGGTCATCGTGGATGGCGCTACAGTGAAAGTCTGTGAGGAAGGGTGTGTCACAGTTCAGGTGCACGCAGGTAGAGAGGGAAGGGCTGAGGATGGGACCCCAGCCACCCAGTGCAGAGACTCTGGCTCCACCCACCCAGGCTCCAAGAGGGTGTGTGTCTAGAGTATATGCATGCCCTCATCTGTCCATGCTGTCCTGTAAAATGGACACAGTCCTTCCTTTCCGCGGGGAGAGGTGCTGTGAGGTCGTGGGCACAGCCGCCTCTGTGCTCCCCAGGAAGAGGTCAGACTGCCTTCTGTGGAGTTCAGATCCATCGCCCTCTGACCTCACTGGGAGCATCCAGCCCCATCCCTTCCCACCGACCTCCTATCCGGCTCCCCGCGCCCACAATCCCACCCCTTGATGTTTGGGTGTCCAAGCTGGGTGATGAGGAAAGAGACTGCAAATAAGCCAGAGCATTTTCCCCAGAGCAAAGATGTCACCTGGATGTGCTTCCAGGACATCTTCTCTCACTGGGTGCGAATGTACAGGTATCTGTGCCCTGCCCTGCCATATCAGCGTTGAGTTTTAGTGCTCAGCGTTGGGCGTTTAGCACAGGAATTGAGGGTGGTGACGGCCATGGCCAGAGGGCAGCTGGAACGGCGGAACGCAGTGCGGGTGTCTGGCACGTGGAAGCCACTATACCGGCTGTTCAAGCAACAGTGCTGCCCACGACCGTGGGCTGGACACTTGGTTCATTCTCGGTGGATTTGTTCATCTGACCCTTACAGCTTCCTCGTGAGTGTGGGTGCTGATTCCTTTTTCTTTTTTTGAGTTGGAGTCTCACTCTGTCACCCAGGCTGGAGGGCAGTGGCACGCTCCCAGCCACCGCAGCCTTGACCTGCTGGGCTCCAAGAGTCCTTTCGCCTCATCCTTCCAAGTAGCTGGAACTACAGGTGCGCACTACCACACCTGGCTAATTTTTTGATTTATCGTGGAGACAAGGTCTTGCCAAGTTGCCCGGGTGGGTCTCGAACTCGTGGGCTCAGGCAATCCTCTCGCCTCGACCTCCCAGAGCACTGGGATTACGGGCTGAGCCACCGAGCCCGGCCAGGATTCCTTTTGTATAGACAAGGAGACTGACGTGCAGAGAGGGCAAGCAACTTGCCCAAGTCTGCACAGCCAGTGAGGGACCCAACCTGGACTCAAGCCAGGCAGTGTTCCTGCAGAGCCCGTGTGCATGACCACTGGGCCACTAGCTGAAACGAGCAGGGGGAGGGTGCAGACGTGGACTTGTGTGACGCTGCCCTGACACAGGCTGCCGAGAACCCCCGTGACGTGATTCTGTCATCTCAGGGTTGGCTCTTCCTTGTGGCATGGGCATCCAACATACTGATAGTCATCCTTGCCCCTGGCTCGTCCCCTCCTGGCCCCTCTGAAGGATCCTTGCTGGACGTGTGGACTTGGCCCGTCCTCTGGGGACAGGTGAAGAGGGATTCACCCCTGGGCCACCATCCCTGGGGACCGCAGAGGCTGAGGAAGGGGGGCTTGGGCAGGCCCGGGGTCAGGCCCCTTCCCGTACCTTCTTGCTCTGACTCTCCCCCTCTCGTGCCTACCCCTGTTCCCTGCCCATGGTGGCGGTCTTCAGCGCTCCACTCCCAGACCCCGCGGCCCCACAGACACGTGAGCCCATCTTGCGCCAATATGCGCCCGCTGCCCAAGAACACTCACCTGTGCGATTGAAGGCCTCGTCCTGGGGCGGGGGTAGAGCCCGAGCCGGCGCTCTCCAGAGCACCTGGGGGTCTGCAGTGTGTCTCCGGTGGGCTGCGTTTGTTCTTTGTCTGATGCTGAGAGGAGTCTGGGGCCGCCTAGCTCAAGATGGACACCTGAGCGGCTGAGAACTAATTGTTCCCACATCCCTGCTCTCCATCAGAGGCTCCAGAAGGCCAGCCCACAGGGGCTTGCAGGGAACGTGCTGGAATCAGGCATGCCTGCACTTGGCCGCATCTCTGCCCTCGCCTCGGGACAGATGCCTGCGTGCCCCCTCGGGTCCGTGCTCCCGGCCGTGGTGGCTTCAGCCCTTCCCAGGTGTGTCATGCACTACTTCCTTTCCGTCTTTCTTCCTCCCTTCCTTCATTTCTCGTCTTGCTTTACATGTGTTATCCTTATCAAAGAGCTCCGAGGGCGTGTTTAAACTTGTTGCTAAGAGCTCCTGAGGAAAAACAGGACAGCTGGCCCCCATCCTTCCGACCTCTGCTCAGGGGTCACTGCCTCCAGGAAGGCTTCCTGCACCCTTCTCATCGCCCTGATGCATTTCACATTCATCTATGCGGTTATGTGGTTGATGTCTGTCTCCCCTCCTAGACGCTAAATCTGCCTGGCCCCTTGTGTCCCCGGCACGGTGGCTGGTACAAGGAAAATGTTTGCGAGTGCTGTAGCCAGGGGCAGCCTAGTCCCTGGGCCCTGGTCACCCCACATGGTGGCCTTCCTCTCTGCAGCCAGGGGAGATGCTATCATTTCTTACCTGGTGGTTTCTAGACAGCAAACTCATCATCTCCTGTGGCTTTGGGGCCCAGACAAAGCCCCTTGTGCCCTGGGCACAGACTCCTCAGGGATCCAGGTGGGCGTCCCTTTCTGGGCCTGATCTTCCTTCTCAGCAGAGGCACGTGAGTGGGTCCCCAGAACTCTCTGAGCCCTCGTTCCACATTGGCATGGCAGCATCTCCACGTGCCACCCTCTGCTCGGGGTGAGGCCCTCATGCTGCCTAGTTCTGCACCCGTCCTGCCTAGTTGGAGGCAGCCGCAGAAGGCTAGGCCTTCGTAGGTGCCGCGGGCATGGGAGGTGACCAGGGCCAGCTGCTGCATGCCACAGCTCGAACCCAGGCAGACAGGACAGTGGGGTTGCTGGAGGGAACTGATCAGACAGGACCCAGGGAGATAGCATTAGAAACTGAAGGGATAGCCGGGCGTGGTAGCGCGCGCCTGTAGTTCCAGCTACTTGGAAGGCTGAGGCAGGAGGATTGCCGGAGCCCAGCAGGTCAAGGCTGCGGTGGCCGGGAACGTGCCGCTGCACTTCAGTCTGGGCGACAGAGTGAGACTCAAAAAAAAAAAGAAACTGAAGTGTACCAGGCGTGGTGGCTCAGCCTGTCATCCCAACACTGGGAGGCCGAGGTGAGAGGGTTTCCTGAGCTGGGGTGTTTGAGACCCGCCTAGGCAATGTGGTGAGACATCGTCTCTACAACAAATCACAAAAACTAGCTGGGTGTGGTGGCATGCGTCTGTAGTTCAGCTACTTGGAAGGCTGAGGCAGAAGGATCGTTTAAGCCCGGCCAGTCGAGGCTGTGGTGGCCGGGACCGTGCCACCGCCCTCCAGCCTGGGTGACAGAATGAGACTCCAACTCAAAAAAAAAAAAAAGAGAAGCTGAAGGGAATGATTATTCACATTCCATGGAAGATGGAAAAAAAGACAGGGAGAGCGAGGTGCTGGGACAGACCCAGGGGAGAGACGGGGAGAGGGGTGGGGAGAAAGGTAGCGGAGAGACCAAGGTGGGCACTGGCCTTGGCAGCTCCCCAGTCCTGAGGATCTCGGGTCCGCCC
>NW_007248818.1:34841-47793 GCF_000164805.1 Carlito syrichta
GCCTCCGTCCCTCCCTCCTTGACGGGAATGCTGGGCCTCTCGCACTCCCGGTCCTCTCCCTCCTGCATCACGGGCATACCCCAGGGCTCAGCCTTAGTTTCCCCATCTGTAAGATGGAGCTCTGCTCTTCCCAGGGCCGGGCACAGAGGTGGAGGGAAAGCGTGCTGTGTCTCCAGGCTGGCATGCCTCATGGGATGGGGCCTCCAGTCACTACTGGTTCGGTCCCATTTCAAAAGACCATCTCTCAGGTGGTGACTTGACTTTTCAAGAGAGCTGCTCCCGACGGCCCCTGGGCCCCAGGCCCCAAAGGCAAGGCATGAGTTCTGGATGACCTCAGCCAGCAGCTCCCCCTAATCTCACCAGCAGCTCTCGGAAGATCAGGGCAATGTACTGGGAGCACGGTGTCCTGAGGAAGGAGAGACTGCCCGGGAGAGGACAACCCAGATGGTGCCTGGGGCCCGGTGGACCTGCCTCACCCTGTACCATGGCAAAGTCACAGAGACCAGCAACAGTATGTTGGCCAATGTCTTCCTCTCCTGTGGCTGCTGTAAAAAAACGACCATAAACAAAATCTGGGCAACAGAGTGAGAACTCGTCTCTGTAAAAAATAAAAAAAATTAACCAGGTGTGGTGGTACATGCCTGTGTCCCAACTACTGGGGAGGCTGAGACTGGAGGGTCACTTGAGCCCAGGAGATCAAGGCTGCAGTGAGCTATGATTGTGCCGTTGCACTCCAGCCTGGGCGACAGAGTGAGGCCCTGCCTCAAATTAAACCCACACACACAGCATAAATGTACTCGCTTGAAACACCACAAGTTTGTTCCCCAGTGCTGAAGACCAGAAGTCCTAAAATCTAGGTATCTGCAGGGCAGTTCTGGGGTTCCAGGTGAAGATTTGCAACCTTGGCTTTCCAGGTCCTGGGGGCTCCCACGTTCCGTGCTTCATGGCCTCGTCCACCACCAGAGCCAGCAGTGCAGTGTCCGCTCTCCTCTCTGACTTCCATCCTGTCCTCAGCTCCTCTCTCTGACTCTGGGCCTCTGCCCTGTCTTGGAAGGGCCCTGGCTATTACCTGGAGCCTGTCTGGATAATGAGGATACTCTCCTCATGGTAAATCCTTTTTTTTTTTTGAATTGGAGTCTCACTCCATTGCCCAGGCTGGAGTGCAGTGGCATGCTCACAGCCACCGCAGCCTTGACCTGCTGGGCCCGGGTGATCCTTCCACCTCAGCCTTCCAAGTAGCCAGAACTGCAGGCACACATCACCACGCCTGGCTAATTTTTTGATTTGTTGTAGAGACGACATCTCACCAAGTTGTCCAGGCTGGTCTTGAACCCGTGGACTCAGACAATCCCTTCACCTCGACCTCCCGAAGTGCTGGGATTATAGGCATGAGCCACCGCACCTGGCCAGTAAATCCTTCATCACACCTGCAAGTTCCTTCTGCCCCATGGGGCAGCCCAGGCACAGGTTCTGGGGGTTATGGCATCTTTGAGGGGACCCTGGTTGAGTGGGTTGGTGATGGAGGGTGACTTTGAGGTCTGGTTTCCTCTCCTTCCTTCCTATGCCAGGAACCTAGCTATGTGCCCAGGGTCGGGGTAGGAGACAAAGATGTGACTTCTGGCTGTGGCCTCTGGACTTGGAGTTCTGGTGGTCGGAGCTAACAGTGCAAGTGACCTGCAGCAGGTCTCTGGAGGTTGCTGGATTCTTCCCAGGAAGCAGGCCTGGCCCCCAGGCTCTGACGGAGGGGCCACTCCCAGCTCTGCCCTGCCTTCCTTCTATGTCCAAGGGTGGCTAAGCTGAGAGAGGGTGGGAGCATGGGGCTGGGCTCGCCGCAGGTCTGGGCACTGTGCTCAATCTCCTGGAAAACCCAGCAAAGCTGGGGCTGCAGTGTCTTCAGGCAGGGACAGGCAGGAGTGGCTGGCCGCTGGCCCCAGCCCTCCCACACTTCCGAGAGGGTGGCAGCCGCCTGCAGCCCCCAGACCCCAGCAGGAGGGGAGGTTGCACCATCTGGGTGGAAGGGAAAAACACCCAGCATTCTGTTATCTGTGCGCGATTCTAGTACCCAAAGCAGTGACCTCCAGCTTGCAGCCAACCCTGTACAGTGCTGTCCACTCAACCGTCTCCCTGGGGCTTTGCTTTGTCCAGCTTTCTCTCTTAGCTTCCCTGCACACTGGAATCCACGGGAACAGAGAGGTTAGGTAAGATTCCCAGGGTCCCCAGCTGGTGGGAACACCTGTCCTTCTCACGCCTGTGTTCCTTCATCTTGCTGGGGCTTCTCCCTGCTTCTTCCTGAAAGAAACCCAGTTCAGGCTGCCCCACCCCCACCCCAGGACATGGAGGTCCCTGCTTGAGATCTCCCAGTGGTGGAGATGCCACTGCCTGTTCCTCTGCCCAGGAGCAGGGCGCCCGGGTGCTCCCAGCTGCTTCTCCTGGTCTCCAAGTTGGGGGCGGAAGGGAACTGAGCTCTGAAGTCAAGCCCTGCCTGGTTCTTGGCCAACCTTGTCACCTGGGTGGGACCTGCATGGAGGGGCCGTGACAGTGACTCCGTGTACTGCTGTCCTGCAGAAGGTGCCATGAGTGCCAGCATCCTGCCAACAAAAACGTCGGGTTTGTGAGCTAAGCAAAGCCGGTTGAACCCGCACCACCGCCATTAGGCAGTGTTTGCAGCTGGTGTGGCCAGAGGGAGGGGGGGCCAAGGCTGGACACTCTTTAGAGGCATCAGCAGTGAGAAGAGGCACCCGACCCTGCACTCGGCCTTGTAGACCCACCTCTGCGCCCCATGGAGCCCCCAGCCAGCTTGGCTTCTTCTGGAAGACTCTGGAGGGACAGGCCGCCCCGTCGAAAACAGAGATGCCAAAGGGCAACGGGCTGTGACTCCAAGACAAGCTCCCACACCTGGAAGAGACGGCCAGGCATTGCAAGGCCCAGGCCCGCCTCTCAGTCGGAGTGCGCCCGCAGGCTCTGAAGCTCTAATTCGCCCGGACAGCTTGGGGCGTTTCAACCAGGCAGGTGAGGAATCGCAGACCCCTGTGGAGTTCACATCAAAGGGGCTTCACTGCCAGCTTTGAACCAGCGCTCCAGGAGCTGGGGGAAAAGTCAGGTGCCATGGGCGGACTGTGAGATCGTGGCAAGGAAGGTGAATGAGGAGGTTGAAAGAAGTTGGTCCACACCGAGGGCTGAGTCGTGAGGGAAAAGGAAGCCAGGTCCACACTGAGGCACGAGTTGCGATGGACATGCTGATGGCAGAGCAGCTGGGCTCAGGAGAGGCCTGGGCGGAGGTAGCCCGTGGCCCTCGGATGGCTGCATGGTGTTAACAAGGGAGTATCGTGTGGACTACGGGAAATAAACAACCTTTTGGGGGGACAGGACTCGTCATGAGATGTGAAGCCCAAAACAAAACAAAGCAACCTTTTAAAACCAACAGGTGGCCGGGCGTGGTGGCTCATGCCTATAATCCCAGCCCTCTGGGAGTCTGAGGCAGGAGGATTGCTCGAACCCAGGAGTTTGAGACCAGCCCAGCAAGACATTGTCCCTACAATAAACACATTTTAAAAAATTAGCTGGGAGTGTGTGGCACGTGCCTGTAGTCCCAGCTACTTGGGAGGCTGAGGACGGAGGATCGCCTGAGCCCAGGAGGTTGAGGCTGCAGTGAGCTGTGGTCCTGCCACTGAACTGGGTGACAGAGGAGACCCCAACTCAAAAACAGAAACAAAAACAATAATAAAAAACAACTTTAACGACAGGGGGGAGCTGGAAAGATTTTTCTAGTCTTTGGGTGAAGATGTTTTGACATTGTCACACAAGAAGGACGTGAAGGAGAGACAGATAAAAAGTGTAGGAACAGGGAAGTATCGGAATCTCATCTTTATTACCTGCAGACAGGTAGTAAAAATCATGTTTTTCAACATCTTTGCTATTTGTCAAGGCTTAAGATGTCACATTAGGCCAGGCATGGCGGTTCACGCCTATAATCCCAGCACTTTGGGAGACCGAGGTGAAAAGATTGCCTGAGCTCAGGGGTTCGAGACCAGCCCAGGCAACTTGGTGAGACTTCATCTCTACAATAAATCAAGGAAAATTAGCTGGGTGTGGTCATGCATGCCTGTAGTTCCAGCTACCTGGAAGGCTGAGGCAGAAGGATCACCTGAACCCAGAAGGTTGAGGCTGCGGTGGCCGTGAACGTGCCACTGCACTCCAGCCTGGGTAAAAGAGTGAGATTTCAACTCAAAAAAAAAAAAAAGATGCCACATTTTGTGATTCTTTCTACTTGGAAGTAAGTGTTCACCTTTGTCTTCAATTTGACGCTTATAATTCTGCTTTTTTCTCTTAAAGAGGACTCCGAGTTGCATCTGAGCCAGGCTACATGATGCCTGGTCACCTCTGTCTACACCTCATGTGTTTGCAGGACTGACCGGAGGGGCCCGTGGGAAGCATGGCTGAGACGATGACATGGGACATTTCCTGCTATCCACTACGATTAGCTTCTTCACGCTTGCCGACACAGCCCAGGCAACTAGACCTGACGCCCACTCGTGCCCTGGGCTTCGAATTCAGTAGTGGCCTGGCCGCCGGCATCCCTGCTGCCTGGAACTATCCCCTGGCTCCAAGTAACTCTGCCATCAGCACTCCCATCTTAGAGGAAGGACAGGCAAGTGTGATCTGGGCCATGAATGGTGGTCCCTGGCCAGGGGGCTGGTGGTCTCCCAGCACAGGTGCAGTGGCTGCACAGAGACGGGTACATAGGGCTCTCCCCTGCTCAGCCTTGCGGGACCACACCATCAGTGGTTTGCCAGTTCCTTCTTCAAAGCCTACGGTGCACCTGCTGCAGCCACACCTGGACTCGGGACTGGGGAGACGGCCCGGCACTCGGGGCTTGTCTGAAAAACGGCCCCCAAGGAAATTCATATCCTAATCCCTGGAACTTGCAAATGCGGCCTTATCTGGAAAAAGAATCTCTTTTTTTTATACATACTTTTTTATTTTAAAATTGCGGGGTACAGTTAAGGGCTAGGCATACAAATATGCATTGTGCAGGTACCCTTGTTGACGAGGTGTGCCCATCCCCGTCCCCAGACAGATATTGACTACCCTTAATCCCACCTCCCTTCCCCTCCCTGCCCCCCCCCATGGTTTCCCTCCACTGTCAATCCTTTTCTTATAGTATTACGATAGTTGTTCAAGGTCCACTTATGAGTGAGAACATGTGATACTCAGATCTTTGTTTCTGTGAGCGGTCACTCAGTATAATAAACTCCAATTCCATCCAGGTTCTGAGAAATTCATGATTTTGTTCTTTTTTATGGCTGCGTAGTATTCCATCGTGTGTATGTACCACATTTTTTTAATCCAGTCCTCTTTCGATGGGCAGCACGGTTGGTTCCACGATCTTGCTATTGTGAACAGTGTTGCAATAAACATACGTGTGCAGGTCGAGTCTTGGTGGATGTGATGAAGACCAGGATCCAGAGATGGGCGATGACCCTGGGTTATCTAAATGGGCCCTAAAAACACAGTCACAAGTGTCCCTTGTGAGACAGGCAGAGGGAGACCGGCATAGAAGAGGAAGCCACGCAGCCACAGAGCCAGAGGCTGGTGTGATGTGTCCTCAGGCCAAAGAGTGCCGGGGCCCCCAGGAGCTGGCAGAGGTGGGAAAGGTCCCCTCCCGGGGCCTCGGGAGGGAGGATGCCCCTGCTGGCCCCTCTTTCAGCCCAGCCATTGCGACGACGTCAGGCTTTGAGCATGAAGGACCGTGAGGGAGCAGACTCCTGGGGACCTATGCCGCCACTTTGGGGCGCTGGGTTAGGGCAGCCCCGGGAAAGAATTCGCCCCCAAGCGTCTGGGCGGGGTAGAGGGAGCACTTTCATGGCATCCTCAGACACCCCAGGACCCTCCCACCACAGGGCCTTTGCATGGGCTGTCCCCCTGCATGTGTCCAAGCCCACATGGCCGGTCCCTCATCTCCCTCAGGGCTTGGTGCAAATCCTCTGCCTCAGTTGCCCTATGGAGAATGGCAGCTTCCCCGCCCCACCCCCATCTTTTTTCTGCAAGCAATTTCACCTGCCTCCCTTCTCTGCCGTCCGCCAGTTCGCCCAGGTCACTTTTCGTGGCCCCCCTCACCAGGCGCAGGGTAGGTGTTCTGTGCCCTGAGTGGGAACGTGGTTCCTGGGTCAGGGGAGACCCGGGAGGTCTGCCTTTCCAGGGCTGCAGTCTGTCTGGACCTGCCACGGAGGACGTTGCTGCAGACGGGAAGGAAAGGAGAAAGGACAGTTGCTCCCCATCTTCTATGCCTGCAGACACCCGCCCCCCCGGGGATGTGGTGCCCCTTGGCACCCCAGTGCACCCTGGCGTGCGAGCCCGGCTGGGTGGGGCCGGGTCGTGTGTTCCAGCTGCATCACCAGGAGCGAGCACGTCACCGGGAGGAAAGTGGCCGGTGGCCGCCCGCGCCCCTCACACCGGCCGTAGACCCTGCAGACCCAAGCCCGGTTCTGGTCTGTGTCCCGGCGTCTGCGCCCTCGGCAGCCTCCCGGCCTCTCCGAGCACCCCTTGCAGGATGGGACACAGCCTTCCCCTGCCAAGCTGTCCTGAGGACAGACGTGGTGAGCCCGCGAGCCCTGCAGGGTCCCGGCCCACGGAAGGTTCTGGAAAGTGGCAGCATCGTCCTGCCTGGAGAACCACGCTCACTTGCTGGTGGCCACAGTCCTTTGCTCTCGGGGCCCCTCAAGGCGCATCTGTTCACCATTCCATCTGGGAGTCGACAGGACGTACAGACGCCGTCCAGGATCTCACCGTGGGAGGGTGGACGCCGCCGTGGTCAGCCCTGCCTCCGCCGCGCCAAGAGGTGCGCTGCCCAACGAGGCGCTGTCCCCGACAGGAGGAAGCAATCATCATTCCTGGGATTTTTACACCTTGCCTGGACAGGCCGGCCCGGGAGGCCACACCGGGGTTTCTGGCCTGTGGGTTCACCCGGGCTCTCCGACCGGGGAGACGGAAGACCGGAGTGGACGGGTGCTGCTCTCGATGGGCCTTGACCCTGCGTTCTTGGGAATCCGGCTTTCTTCTCTTGCATAAAACAGGAAAAGTGATGCCGGCCGGGTTGAGACAGGGGCTGTGCGTCCCCAGGGGAGGATCCCTGGCTCGGAGTGGCCGACTCCAGCAGCCCCCTCCCCAGCCTCGGACTCTTGGCCCTGCTTTCACACAGCCCTGAGCCCGAGTTTGCACCCACTGGTGCTTCACATAGTCTCGCCATCTGACGGCGGAGCAGACTCAGCTTGCATACCTCGGGGACGGCAAGCTCACTACCTCCTGAGGACGCCCCTTCCACATCCGACAGCCCTGACCGTGCCCTGTTTCCCTAGGATGCCCATGCACCAGGCCTACCTGTGTCCCAAGGTGTGTCCACGTGGCGTGCTCGAGCCCCGCCCCCCCAAGGCAGCCCTGCAGACATGCGCAGGCCACGCAGCCTGTCCTGGCCTTTTTCCCTTGGCTCCACTGGTGAGGGGACGTTTTGGCCTCCTCACGGTCACTGCCCTCTGGCCGTGCTCTAGTTCCACGGAAGATGTTGCGGGAGGAAAAACAGAACAAAGCATCCGGCACTGCCCAGGGTTTGTGCAAAGACGCGACGAGCCATCACCCTTTCCCATGTCGCTGTCCTGAGCGTCAGAAAATCCTGGCTCCCAGGATGAATGGTGTGGAAGCTGGCCAGCACGTCCCCTCGGGGCCCGAGCCTTTCTGGACCGCATACCTTCATTCATTCACTCACTCATTCATGCAACAAAGGCTCGCCGAGTCCTACTATGTGCCAGGCGGTGGCCTGGGGTGGGCACAACTCCAGACATGACAGATGCCAGGGGCAGGACTGGGTCAGATTGCTTTCCCAGTGAGGTGTTATTTTCTCAGCTGAGTGGGTAGGCCTGAGCAGTGAATGCCATAAAAAAATCATTTTTCTATTTCTGTGCACACGTGTCAGCGTAATGGGGTTTAAGTGGTCTGCCGAGCTGGCCCCCAGGCGGGGGAGAGAGATCCAGGAGAGCTGCACACCACCACGTCGATTCTCTCTCTCACTCTCTCTTTGGTTTTCTTCCCCAAAGACGTCCATCGCCCGCCGCACAGACTTTGCCGACCTTTCCGGCGAGACCCTTCCTCCTAACACGTGCCAGGGCGTCTCTGTGGGGACCCAGGGCCCTGACAGCGTCAGAACCCCCATGAGCTCCATCTACACGTCTAGCGTGACGTGCGCGTGGACCTGCCTGTTATGAACTGGACCGTGTCCCCACCCCCCGAGTCCGCACGCTGGATTCTAACCTCCCACGACTGTGGGAAGCCCTCTCGCCCGTTTCTGTGCACAGCACTTCACAGTGTGCTGGGCTTGGGAAACAGCTCCCCTCCCTGCAGCTGGGCAGAGGGGGACACTGCGTCCTGGGGCCATGTGCCTGGGTCACGCGGTCAGAGGCCCTTTTCCCGTGACCTCCGGGGTCAGGGTTGTCAGGGAACACACCCATGGGGGGACATCTTTCTTCCCGGGCTGCGGAGTGCAGACAATGCCATCCGCTCCTTCCTTCCTTCTTTCATGCATTCGCCTGTTCCCGGCCTCGAGGCCTGGGGTTAGGGCTTAGCATCCGTGTGCCTCGGTTTCCCGGATGTGAAGTAGAGAACACGTTCCTGCCGCACCTCTGCTGTGAGCATTGAAGAGCTCATGCACAGGAAGGGCTCACAGCATCCCGGGACACAGCACACCCGTCAGTGCCAGCAGCAGGAGTGAGGGTCTTCCTTGCCCCCGCTCCTGACCCCTGGGCCCCAGTGCCTGCCAGACCCTGGTCAAGGCCTGCCAGTGGGCACCTGCTGGGCGTTTGCTGTGTACGGAGTCCAGGCTCAGGGCCTGGGCTCCCCGCATGAGAGACCCTCAGAAGCCCCTCTGCAGGGGACTCCCAGGTGCCTTTGAATGGAGAGGGACCCAGGTTGCCCAGGCCGTGGCTGGGGGACCTCATGGCAGGCACCAGACGAAAGGGCCGAACGGTGAGAGAGCAAGACCCCCAGGCGTGCAGGGAGAGAGGAAGGCAATGCCAGAGGGGCCACAGCGACTGTCCCCTCCCCCGCCTCCGCAGCACCATGAGTTCCCCCACCCTGACCTGACTGGCAAGGAGGTGTCTGCTCCGAAAACCCTCTGCCCAGGCGAGGTGCCCTGCAGCAGGAAAGCCCAGGCTTTCCCTCCTCTGGCAGTGCCCAGGGAGGGTGCTGGACCCTGGGCCAGCAGTGCAGTGAAGGCCAGATGTGCAGAACCCTTCTGCGGCTCAATGGTGACACCCAGTGGTCTCTCTCAAAATTGCAGCCGTGCCAGGGACCAAATGGAAGGGCAGTCTGGGTGGAGGTGGGCACACCCTGGGAACCCTGCTGGCATGGGAGACCCCGGGCGGACCCGTTCCAGTCCACACTCCCGAGGGGGTTCTGGGCTGACGGTCCCTGCGGATTAGTAAACAGAAGCTCAGGAGGGGCAGCTACACGGGAATTGCTGGGAGTCATGTCTTCCGTGTAAGAAGGTCACAGGACATGCTTATGCTATAAGTCACTTGATGCTTATCTGAGGTCCTCTCTGATTGGCCTTCCTGTATTTTATTTTATTTTTTATTATTTTATTTTATTTTATTTTATTCTCTGTCACCCAGACTGGAGTGCACTGGCATGCTCCTGGTCATCGCAGCCTCGCCCTGCTGGACTCCAGCGATCCTTCCGTCTCAGCCTTCCAAATAGCCGGCACTACGGGCACGTGCTACCACACCCGGCTAATTTTTGATTTATTGTAGAGATGAGGTCTCACCAAGTTGCCCGGGTGGGTCTCAAACCCGCAGGCTCAGGAATCCACTCGCCTCGGCCTCCCAAAGCTGGGATGACAGGCTGAGCCTCCGAGCCTGGCCCGGCCTTCCTGTATTTTATTTACCCTAGTCCAAGGGATTCTTGGGACAGCAAAGGTGTCCTACCTGGAGTCCATGCAGTGGGGACTTGGGGACGAAAGGGTGGTTCTGCACCTCTTGCGTAATCATTGGAGTCCAGCACTGGCTAGAATAATAATACCAGGACGTCGTCCAGCACTCTGAGAGGTCACCTGCTGAGCACTGGGGTATTGTCCTCACAGACACCCCTGTGGTAAGAAGGTCATTGTCTTCACCTTACAGATGGGGGAAACTGCGGGGGCCCGCCCCGCGAGGGTCGTGGGATGTGTTGAAGGAGAGACGGATAGGTGGCGACCATCACATACCGGACACCTGCTTCTTGAACAGATGACAATTTAATGCTAGTTAATACAGAGCTTTTATACCATTTTTGAAGGGGCAAGACAAAGAAAACTCTTTCCCATACATATCTTTTAAAAGTTACCAGCTAGTGGTCTTAGTAGCAAACAAACCAAGATTCCCAGTGGCTTTAGTAGCAAATAAGCCAGGAGTCTCATAGGCATTAGACAAGTCCTATTCATAAAGCCAACAATGACACTCTCAGTCCAACGTCCCAAATTACAAATGTTTCAAGAAAGTCTCTTTAAGTGTATATTTCTTTATGTGTCAGGGATATTCTCATCTTAGGCTCTTATGTTCTTCAGAGTCCTGTGATCGCCTCCCTTGTCCAGATGTCCTCGTGTCTTTTCTCTTATCCTGCAGTGCTTGTTTCTAAAGAGAACTCAAAAGAAGCCTTTAGTAATGTTTCCCAGGCCCCTCAAGGTTGCTTTCTGTTTTAGCTGATCTGTCATAAAAGTGTCTGATTATTATATTCTGAGTTCAGTGAAAACCTACTCTATAAATGTTAACTTAGAGTTTTAACTATAGTATTAAGTAAAAACCTTAACATAATCTTTGTCCTAAGTTAGTGAAAACAGTGTTATAAATCACCTACATAACTCCTAGATAAGTGTTAGAACTATAATGAATTCATAATGAACTACTATAAACTTGTGCTTCTAAAAATCCTTATGTCTAAACACTAAACTGCATAATCCTAAATCAAATAAGGAGTGGATATATTTATATCATTTTTTACTCAAGTAATATCTAGTAACTTATAACCAAGTGAAAGAAAGCATTCTTGATGTGCTTCAGAGTTTAACCCTTGCATATGTTAGAAAGGCCAAGTGGCATAGTGGGAAAAATGGAAAAATAAACCATGACATTTCCAGGTTAGCTGTGATTCTTCACAGAAACACGCCATCTTCTTCCACGACTGCACAGAATTTCTTCAGCTGCATCAACAGCAAAGACGGAAGACAGAAGGGCCTCAGCTGCCCGGACTCGCTTTGCGGCCGGGGGTCCTCAGCGCACCTGGACTTTGTCATCAGGCGGGCCTCCAAGGCTGGCTCCCAACAGGAAACCGAGGCTAAGGGAAGCAAAGCGGCTTGTTCTTAGCTAAAAAGTGATCTTCTGTGGACTAAATGTCTATGCTCTCCCCACCCAAAATTGGTATGCTGGAGCTCTGATCCCCGTGGTTGGGCGGTAGGGCATTTGGGAGGTGGTTAGGACCTCATAAATGGGACCAGTGCCTTGTAAGAAGAGAGCAGAGACTTCTTGCTATCTTGAACAATCTCTCTCTCTCTCTGTCTGTCTCTCTCTCACCCCACCATGTGAGGACACAGTGTGGCCTGAGCCATCTGCAAGACCGAGGGACCCTCCAGAACCCCGTGGGCTGGCACCTCGACCCGGGACTTCCACCCTTCAGACATGAGAGATCAGTGTCTGTCGCCGAAACCCCATCCTGTTATTTTTGTCTCAGCAGCTTGAGTAGATGGCGACATGCTCCCGTGCTCCTGCTCTGAACCATTTCCCATCACCGGGGCCAGGGGGTGATGCGCACCCTGTCCTCTGACGCCAGGAGGGCTGAGTGGCACAGTGAGTGGTGTCAGGGCCCAGACGGGGACGGAACATCAGCCGGAGCTCCCGGAGGCGGGCAGGGAACATGGCTGTGCTCCAGAGAGAAGACCTGGGAGGTGAAGGGTCTTGCTGAGGACACTCAGCCCACAGGTCGCGAGCCAGCCCACTGTCCCCAGGAGGGCATGCCACGGAGTCCCCTGAACAGCAGAGAGAGTGGAACCCCTGACCACAGCCCAGCAGCAGAGAGCCCTGAGGCCATCACGCGGCAGGTGCGGCCGGACAGGGCTTCAGTCCGGCTGCCTCTGGGGAGTGGGTCCTCTCTCCCTCCAGCCATTCCACAAGGGCTTGGTAAGCACCCATGGTTCCAGGCGCCAAGGCCATGGGAGGGTCCAGGCGGCACAGCCGGCCCCATGAGCCAGCCTTCAGGAGGGGACCCTGCAGGGGAGGGAGCTCTCGCTCCCTAAGGGGGTCACAGAAGCCCTGGGGTGAAGCAGTGCGTGGAAGGAGTCTGTCAGATGGGGGAGGACAGTTCCCAGGTAGAGGGCACAAGCGGTGCAAAGGTTCTGTGGTCGAAATGAGCCTGGGATATTCCAGGGGCAGCAAGGGGGCCAGGGCAGCCGAGGGGCTCTGGGAGGAGACACGGTGGGGAGGGATGAGGCCGAGAGAGGCCCGGATGTCACCACGGAGGCCACCAGGAGCTGCAGGCTGGGAGCTGCGCCCGCCCCACGTGGTTATGGGCGGAAGCAGGGAGACACCGAGTTGCGGCAGGAGTCCAGCCCTTCGAAGCGGGGCCCAGGGCTGGGCGGGAGGCTGGAGGAGGAGGGTGAGCCAGACTCAGGGTCTGCGTTGAGGCTGTGCCGGGGGTTTTTCCGAGGGGTTGGCGTGGGACGTGAGAGAAAGTGGCAACCAAGGACGACTGGAGGGTTTGACAGAAGGATGGTGGCGAAGACCGAGGGAGCTTCCGTGCATGTTGAGCGAGACACCCCTGTGAGCGTCCGGGACCCGTTGGACACTCGGGGCGGGACCCACGGGAGGTCTGGACTGGAGGCAGCACTAGGGAAGCCTAGCGGGCGTCTGTGGTGGCCGTGACCCCCCCCCCCCCCCCC
>NW_007248818.1:47998-66221 GCF_000164805.1 Carlito syrichta
CCCCCCCCCCGCTGAGGCCAGGGGAGCCACGTGATGTCACCACGCCTGGCAGCATCCTTACACCCGCTGGTGACTCCTGAGAGAGGGAGAGGGGAGATCGGCCTCGAAAGGGGTCCCCTCCTCTCCTTACAGATGGGTCATCTGAGGCCCCAGGAGGTGAAGGGATTGCCTGAAGCCTGCTGGTGTTTTCTCTGGTTCCTTGAAAGGTGCACTAGCTTCCCTGGCTGCTGTAACAAATCGCCACAGACTTGGTGGCAGAAAACAGCACAGTGTGTTCTCACACAGCTCTGGAGATCAGAAGTCCAGCAAGAGTCTCAGTGGAACCGAGTTCCAGTGTTGACGGGACCGCATTCCTTCTGGAGCCGCGGGGGAAGAGTCTGCTTCTTCGCTTTTTCCGGCTTCTGGAGCCCGTCTGGACTCCTGGGCTCGCGGCCTCTCCTCCATCCCTACCGTCAGCATCCACAGGTCAAGTCCTCATACCACATCACTCTGGCTTCTACCCCGCCTCCCCCTTCCACAGTGAGGGACCCTGTGATCACATCAGAGCAATCTCCCCATTTTAAGGACGGCTGATGAGCCACCCAGTTTCCACCCGCAGCCTGAACTCCCCTCTGCCACGGAGCCGAGATGGTCACAGGTCCAGGAACAGGACGCCTCCTCTCTGGGGCCCATATTGTGTCAACCACCATCACCAACCTCAGACCTGCCTCGGCCTTTGCCCCGGCTGCAGCCTTCGCCCGGAAGTCTCTTTCCCCGGTCTTCCCCAGGCTTCTGTCTGTCACGCAAGTCTCCCTGGTCACACATCACCTTCCCTGAACGGCCCGCGGCTAGGCCAGCTCACCCTGTTGCCTTCTTCCTTGCCCTTCCTAGCACTGATCAATGTTGGCATACTGGAGGTGGTGTCACCCGGGTGGGGAATAGAAGGTAACCCGCTCACATCCCGCACAGCTATACCATCCGTTGTCAACAGTCTCTCTGCAGGGACCTCAGGATTCAGGCAAGAGTTGGGGAGATCCCAGTGGAGCCCAAGACTTTGAGAGTGCACGCTGACACCCGGGTGGCTGATCCGCTAAGCATGCTCTCAAGTTCAAGCTCAGAAATGGTCCAGTCTCTCAAGGGGCTTGGCTACAGCCCTATTTAGCCTTGAGTCTGCAACCAAAGCCACCTGCCGGGGGTCCAGAAGGAACCGCATGCACTAGTGCCTTGGTGGAAAGACTCGTCTTTCTGCTGACATTGGTCTTGGCAATGAATCTGGAAGTTGCCCTGGGGTCAGCTCCAGCCCCTAAATTGAGGTCCCAGCTGAGAACTGCTCGCATGAAAACCTAGAGGGAATCACCCATATCCCATAGTCCAGGCGTCTGAGTTTCCTTGAGGGGCTTGACAACCTCCATCCTACATCTGAGCACAAGGGGGCCCGGTCTTAACTCCAGCCCCTCCTGCTGCACTCAAGGACCCATTCCCCCTGGGCAGAAACGGACTGGGAGGCATGCCCCTCGGGGCCACTGGGACAGTCTTCTGAATTCAGGTCTCTGTCAGCATTCCCACATAGTTCCAGTACACTCCTGGATCTTCTCCAAGTCTCTCTGGGCCAGAAAAGGCAGGCCAACCTCAGAGTCCTCGTCTGACTTGTAGAAAGCCTAGGCTTATAGCATCCTCTAATGCTAAGATGGCTGCAGTAGTCACAGTAGCTCTGGGAACTCAATAGTCAGCTAGCTTAGAACTCCTGGAAGGCCCTCTGAAGGACAGGCGCAAACAAAGCTAGGCTGCAAAGACACAGTAAATACCTAATTCCACAATGTGCAGACAAGCTTCCAGAACATTCAGGGACATACGACCTTACCCAACCAACAAAATAAGTCACCAGAGACTGACTCTAAAGTGGTGAAAATGTGTGATCGTGCCAAGAATAAAAATAGCTATTTTAAGGAAGCTCTGAGAACTTTAAGAAAACATAAAGAATCAATTCAGAAACCTAGCAGAGGAATTTAACAGAAAGATTGAAATAATTTTTTAAAAATCTAGCAGTATGCCTTAAACTTATAAATAAAGAAAATAACAATTTGGGGTGACACCCGCATTGTCACTGCTAAGGTGAGATGAATTTTTGAGCGGGTAAAGGCTGTCCCTAAGGTGACCCACCTACTTTGTGGGATACCTGAGAGTCACAATCTGCTCATCCCCCTTACATTAAAAAAATAAAATAAAATAAAAATAAAACAAATCCTAGAGTTGAAAAATATAATAAATAAAATGGAAAATGTAACAGAGGGTATCAGCAGCAGAACTGATCAAACAGAAGAAAGAATCAGTGAACTAGAAGACAGACTATTTAAAAATGCACAGTTAGAGGAGAAAAAGAATGAGAAGAAAAAAAGAAAACTTATGGAATCTACAGGATAAGGTCACAAGAGCAAATAGTTGGGTTATTGGAGTTAAAGAGGGAACTGAGAAAGAAAAGGCGTGTAGGAAACTTATTCAAAGAAATAATTTTACAAACTTTCCAAATCTGAAGATAAAGATATCTAGTTACAGGAAGGTCAAAGGTCACCCATCAGATTCAACCTAAATATATATTATACTCAAACTCACAAGGGTCAAAGACAAAGGGAGGATTCTGAAAGTAGTGAGGGAAAATAAGGAAGATCCTATACACCTGGCAGCAGGTTTCTCAGTAATTTATAGGACCAGAGGGAATGAGACAATTTATTCAGAGTGCTAATGGAAGAAAAACAAAACTCTGTCAACCAAGAATACTGGCTGGGTGTGGTGGTTCATGCTTGTAATCCCAGCACTTTGGGAGGCCAAGGCAGGAGGATTACTTAAGCCCGGGAGTTTGAGACCAGTCTAGGCAACATCACGAGACACCATCTTTACAAAAAATTTGGCCAGGCATGGTGGCACATAGCTGTAGTCCTAACTAGTTAGGAGGCTGAAGTGGGGGGACTGCTTGAGCCTGGGAGTTTGAGGCTATGGTGAACCCTGGCTGTGTCATTGCACTCCAACCTGGGTGACAAAGTGAGACCCCAACACACACACACACACACACACACACACACACACACACACACACACACTGCACTCCAACCTGGGTGACAAAGTGAGACCCCAACACACATACACACACACACAACGTGCATGCGCACACAAGAACACTGTATCCAGAAAAGCTATCCTTTGGAAATAAAAGAACAATAAAGATTTTCCAAGACAAACAAAAACTGAAAGAATATAGTGCTATCAAACCTGCCTTACAAGAAATGCTAAAGGAAGTTTATCAAATCAAAAGAAAAGAATACTAACATAATTGTAACACTATTTTTTGGTTTTTTTGAGTTGGAGTCTTACTCTGTCACCCAGGCTAGAATGCAGTGGCACTCTCACGGCCACTGCAGCCTCGACCTTCTGGGTTCAGGTGATCCTTCCACCTCAGCCTTCCAAGTAGCTGGAACTAGAGGCGTGTGCGACCACACCCAGCTAATTTTTCTTGATTTATTGTAGAGATAAGGTCTCACCAAGTGGCCTAGGCTGATCTTGAGCCCCTGGGCTCAGGCAATCCTCTCACCTCAGTCTCCCAAAGTGCTGGGATTATAGGCATGAGCTACTGCGTCCAGTCAACACTAATGTTTTAATTGTAGTGTATAAACCACTTATATGTTTACTAAGAAGACTAAAAGACAAAACTACTAAAAATAACTGCAATTTGTTAAGAGAGGCAATATAAATTTCAAATTGTGACTCAAAAATTCAAATGCAGGGGGAAGGGAGATAATAGGTACAGGTTTCTGTCTGTTGTGTCAAAGTTTAGTTGGTATCAGTTTTAAATAACTTGTTATAACTATAAACAGTTTCTTGAAAACTTCATGGTAATCACAAAGCACAAACCTATAATAGATACACTAAAAATAAAAGGCAACAAATTAAACTTAATACTAGAGCAAATCACTTAAGGACAAAGTAGAAAAGGAAGAAAGGATGAAAGGATTTTCAAAATAACTAGGAAACAAGTAACAAGATGCCAGTAGTATGAACTTACCTATCATAATAACATTAATTGTAAATGGACCAAATTCTTCAATGACAAGACATAGTGTGGGTGAATGGATTGAAGAACATTCAATCTGCCTATGAGAAACTCACTTCACCTGTAAAGACACATAGACACTGAAAGAGAAGGAACAGAAAAATTTATTTCATGCAAATGGAAACTAGCTATACTTTTTATCAGATAAAACAGATGAGCCAAAAACTGTAAAAAGAGACAAGGTTATTATATAATGATAAAGAGGTCAATATAGTAAGAGGCTATAACAATAGTAAATATATACGCACCCATCAGAGCACCCAAATATTTAAAGTAAATGTTAATTAGCTATAAAGGGACGAATAGACTGCAACACAGTAATAGTTGGGGACCTCAACACTCCACTTTTGGCAGCAAACAGAATGTCCAGACATAAAATAAACAAAGAAACATCAAAGTTAAACTATACTCTGGACCACATAGATCTAACAGACATCTATAGGACATTTCATCCAACTCCTGCAGATGACACATTTTCCGCATAAGTGCCTGGATCATTCTCCAGGATAGACTATATGTTAGGCCACCAGACAAGTCTCAATGAAGTCAAAGAATTTCAAGCATATCACAGATCTTTTCTGATACAACAGAATAAAACTAGAAATAAGAAATAACTAGAAATAAGCAAAGGAACTTTGGAAACTGCAAAGATATGTGGAAACGACATGCTCCTGAATGACAAATGGGTCAATTAAAAAATTTAAAAGGAGTTTAAAATAACATGAAGCAAGTTAAAATGGAAACACAACATACCAGAACCTAGGAGACCCAGCAAAAGTATAATAAGAGGGTCTGGGAGTGGTGGCTCACGTCTATAATCCCAGCACTTTGGGAGACCGAGGTGAGAGGATTGTCTGAGCCCACCGGTTTGAGACCAGCCTGGGCAACATGGTGAGACCTCATCCCTGCAGTAAATAAATAAAACAATTATCCGGGCATGGTTGTACACAACTATAACTCCAGCTACTTGGAAGGCTGACACGGAAGGATCACCTGAGCCCAGTAGGTCAAGGCTTCGGTGGCCAGCAGCATGCCACTGCACTCCAGACTGGTCAACAGAGTGAGACTCTGACTCAAAAAACAAACAAAAAAGTATAATAAGAGGGAAGTTTATAGCAATAAATGACTACCTCAAAAGTAGAAAGTCTTCAAATAAATAATCTCACAATGCACCTCAAGGAACTAGAGAAGCAAGAACAAACCAAATCACAAATTAGTAGAAGGAAAGAAATAGTAACAATTAGAGCAGAAATAAGTGAGATTGAGATTAAAAAAATACAAATGATCAAGAAACGATAAGTTGGTTAGTCAAAAAGATAAACAAAATAAATGAACCTTTAGTTAGGCTAACTAAAGCAAAAGAGAGAAAGCCCAAATAAACACATTCAGAGATGAAAAAGGAAACATTACAGCTGATATTGTGGAAATACAAAGGATCACTGGAGACTAAACCAACAAATTGGAAAATCCAGAAGAAACAGATAAATTACTAGACACATATGATCTAAGAGTGAACCATAAAGACAGAAAACCAGACCAAAATGAGTAATCAAATCAAAGCAATAATAAAGAGTTTCTCATCAAAGAAAAGCCCGGGACCTGGTGAATTCACCACTGAATTCTACCAAAATTTAAAGAAGCATTAACACCTCTTCTACTCACACCATTTCAAAAAGTTAGAGGAAGGAACTCATCCAAACTCATCCTACTAGGCAAGCATTACCCTGATACCAAAATCAGACAAAGACACACGAAAAAAGAAAACTACAGGCGAATATTCCTAATGAACAAAATCCCAAAACTCTCACCAAAATATTAGTGAACAAAATTCGACAATACATTAAAAAATTCATTCACTGTTATCAGGTGAGATTCGTCTCAGGGATGCAAGAATGGTTCCACATATGCAAATGGATAAACAAAATACACCATATTAACCCAATCGAGGACAAACCATACGAACTTTTCAACAGACGCTACAAAAAGTTTGATAGAATTCAATAACCCTTCATGATAAAAACTCAACAAATTGGGTACAAAAGTAACATACCTCAACACAATAAAGGGTATGTATGATAAACACACAGCTGATAGTATACTGAACAGGGAAAAATAGAAAGCCTCTCCACCAAGATCTAGAACAAGGCAAGGATGTCCACTTTCACCACTTCTATTCAACATAGTCCTAGACATCCTATCTAGAACAATTAGGCAAGAGAAATAAATAAAGAGCAACCAAATGGGAAAGGAAGAAGTCAGATTATCCTTGTTTGTAGATAGCATAATCTTACATTTAGAAAAACCTAAAGATTCCACCAAAAAACTCTTAGAACTGATAGACAAATTCAGTAAAAGGGCAGGATACAAAATCAACAAACAAAAATCAGTCTTGTTTATGTATGCTAATAGTGATGAAGCTGAAAAAGACATCAGGAAAGCAATCTCATTTACAATAGCTACAAAAAATAAAATGCCTAGGAATAAATGTAACCAAAGAATTGAAAGAGTTCTACAAGAAAAGCTATAAAATGCTGATTAAAAAATTGAAGAAAACACACAAAACATGGAAAGACATGTTCACAGATTGGAACAATTAATATTGTTAAAATGTGTATACTACTTAAAATGATGAACAGATTTCATGTAAACCCTATCAAAATAATAATGATATTATTTTCAGAAATAGGAAAAAACAATTCTATAATTCTTACAGAACCACAAAAGACCTAGAATAACCAAAGCATTCCTGAGCAAAAAGAACAAAGCTGGAGACATCACACTACCTGATTTCAAATTATACTGCAAAGCAGTAGTAACCAAAACAGCATGATATTGGAATAACAATAGACGCATAGACCAATGGAACAGATATAAATTCATATGCTTGCGGTCAACTCACTTTTAACAAAGTGTCAAGAATATACGTTGGGAAAAGGACAGTCTTTTTAATAAAAGGTACTGAGAACGCTAAAAAACCAAATGCAGAAGAATGAAACTAGACACCTATCTTTCGCATTTTGAGTGGATACAAAATCAACTCAAGATTGATTAAAGACTTAAATGTAAGACTTAAAACCATGAAACGATTAGAAGAAAACTTTGGGAAAATGCTACAGGACTTTCGTCTGGGCAAATATCTTTTGGGAAAGCCTTCAAAAGTACAGGCAACACAAGCAAAGATAGACCAATGGAATTACATCAAGCTAGAAGGCTTCTGCTCAGCAAAGGAATCAGTCAGCAAAGTGAAGAAACAACCCACAGAACAGAAGAAAATATTTGCAAACTCTCCACCTGACAAGGGATGAATAACCAGACTAGCAAAAACAACAAATAAGCTGAGTAAAAATTGGACAAAAGATGTTTCTAAAGAAGACATACAAATGGCCAACAGGTGTATGAAAACTGTTCAACACCACTAATCATCTGGGAAATGCAAACCAAAAACTGCAAATGCAATACCATCTCACCCCAGTTAGAATGGCTACTAGCAAAAAGACAAAAAAGCAAAATGCTGATGAGGACATGGGGAGAGGGGAACCCTCATACCCTGTGGGTGAATATGTACATGAGTTCAGCCAGTATATAAAAAAATAAACAGTATGGAGACATCTCAGAAACTGAAAGCAGAACCGCCATACGATTCAGCCTTCCCACTGCTAGGTATACATCCACCCAAGAAGGAAATCAGTCTATTGGAGAGATAGTTTTACTCCTATGTTTAATGCAGCACTCTTTACAATCACCAAGACCTGGAATCAACCTAAGTACCCATTCATGGATGAAGGGACAAAGAAAATGTGCGATTATATATTATATTATATATATATATATATTTAATTCAACCCTAAACAAGAATAAAATCTTGTCATTTGCAGCAACATGGGCGGGACCGGAGAGTCCTGTGTTAGGCGAAATAACCCAGGCATAGAAAGACAAATATCATTTGTACTCACGTATATGTCGATCTCATGGAAGTAGAGAGCAGACTGGTGGATACCAGAAGACAGGAAGAAGGCGGGGAGGGGTCAATGAAGAGAAGTTGGACAGAAGGAAGGAGTTCTAGCATTCAGTATGTCAGTAGGGAATTAGAGTTCACAATAACTTACACTGTGTTGCTAAACACAAGAAAGCTAGAAGAGAAGAACTGTAACACTCCAACATGAAGAAAAGGTACCTGCCTGAGAGGATGCATCTCAAGTTTCCCGATTTGATCCCTCCACAGTGTACACAGGTAGCAAAATATCGCAGGTACCCAAAGCATGTACACCTGTTGTCTAGCAATAAAATATTAATTGCAAAAGAAAAAATGTTTGCACCTGCATTGCATTTCTTTGCAGTTGGCTTCCCAAACAGTGCAGGTGCCATAAGGTTCAGTTATTTTGTTTCGTGCCCTGCTATATCCCCAGCATCCTAGCAGTGCCCAAGCGTACTGAATGGTCAGCAGACGGCTGCACTGGCCGAAGGAAAGTCTTCAGATGAAGGGGGTTTCGTGCAGTGGTGCCCCAGTGGGGCAGGAAGGATGTCCAGTGGCCTATCGGAAGCATGGGGAGATGGCATGGCGGGGAGGGGTGCATAAGTCTCCTTCTCCACCACCCTCACCTGGGCCTGGCTCTGAGGACCAGCTCCCTCGGTGACCAGTGGCAACTTGTCGTGCAGCTGTGGGTCTCAGTTTAATACATCTGTGGTTTCTAAAGGGTGCCAAACAGACTCCACTTGTTTGGTGTTCCCAACCATTTGGGCACTGGGGTCTCGAAATGTACTTTGATTCCCTTGTTGAATTGGGATGAACTGATTAATACACGGGGCGCATGGGGCATCTGTCACGCGCCAGCTACTGCAGTCCCTGAGGGATCTGACATAGCCCCAGTCTCCCCGCCCCATGAGGAGCTCGGGTGTGCAGGGATGGCAGTCAGGGCCCAGAGGAGAGCAAGGAAGACGGGAGACGGAAGGGGTGGAGCCGAGGTGGGGGCTTCCTGGAGGAGGCCCAGGAGAAGGCAGCTGTGACCCAGCACCCTAAGCAGCCTGGGGCAGTACCTGGGGTGCGTGTTCTTCCTGGGAATAAAAGACCCCATTCCTTGGGGATTCAGCAGTGCTAACCCCAACTGGGACCTCTGCCCTCTGGCCTTCGGATTCTGCCTTTGGGACTCAGGCTGCCGGGTGCCTGCGGGTAAGACCCGACCTCTTTTTTTTTTTTTTGAGTCGGAATCTCACTCTGTCGCCCAGACTGGAGTGCAGTGGCACGCTCCCAGCCACCGTAGCCTCGACCTGCTGGGCTCCGGCCATCCTTCCACCTCAGCCTTCCAAGGAGCCAGAACTATAGGCCTGCACTACCATGCCCAGCTAATTTTTGATTTATTGTAGAGACAAGATCTCACCAAGCTGCCCGGATGGGTCTCGAACCTGCGGGCTCAGGCCATCCACTCGCCTCAGCCTCCCAAAGTGCCGGGATGACAGGCTGATACACCCGACCTCTTGCTCTCATCTGTAGGTTGGGCCGGTGATGCCCTCCTGTGAGCCCCCTCCCCACAGAGGGCTCCATCCTTCTGGGTGGGCCCCCTAGGCCGAGCGGGGTGACTGCACCTCCGTCCCATCCCTCGCGCATGCTGTTCCCCGGTTCTCCTCCCTGCTGGCCTGGGCAGGGGGTAGAGAGGAATGCTGCCTCCTCTGCTCCCCACAGACACCCAGCCCCTCGCCCCTGGGGCTCAGCTGGGGACAGGCGACAGCCACGAGGCAGAACCCCAAAGGCCCAGAGATGACCCCAAGGAAAGACCCCAGAGACCACTGGCTGGCTGAGGGACAGCCCCACGACCCTCCACTGGAGGTCCCTGCTAGGGTGGGTGGGTCCTAGCTGTCAGCTGAGGTCCCCTTTCCTCTAGCACCCCCGAGGGAAGCAGTCCCCTGGCAGTCTAGGCATGTCCCGGAACCCACCTCTCCCACAGGCTGTCCTGGGACCTCACCCCCACTGCACCCACATGGCCCAGGGCAGCCCAGGCCTACAGAGGGCAGTGCCGGCACACAGGCAGTCACCTGGCCTCCTCGAGAGGGTTCCACGGACACAGAGCCCAGGACACGACGGGTGCGGGGAGGAAGGTCTGTGACGTCCTGGACCAGACCCTCAATCACTTGTGGTGTTCTCTCCCATCTCAGCCCCGCACTCCCCGGGCATCCTCTAAGGATTCGTAAGCACCTACTGTGTGCCAAGCATGTGCTAGCATCTGGGGCCACCCCAACCGAACCAGACGTTCACCCCTCCCTTCACTCCTTCATTCATTCACACGCTCGGCCAGGTTGTGGTCCCAGCCCTGAAGCAACGGCTGTCCCAAAAGAAAACGCCGGACTCCCTGACCGCCTCTCCCATGAGCTCAGGGCCTCCAAGAAGCAGACGGCAGACAGACGGGAGCTGACAGGATTTCCTGGGGGCCGGGGAGGGAACCGGAGGGGGCAGCAGGGGACTGGGAGGAGATCGGACCCAAGCAGGTCAGACCGGAGGGGCAGGCAGGGGCACAGACCCCAGTGCTGTGCCGAGAAAGTGTCCACCAGGCCAACAAGCCACCCGTGAGTCCAGAAGTCAAAGTCGCTGGCCAGAGGAGTCTGTCACCTGGGAGCCCTCCTCCCTCTGACCCTGCAGCACTCGGTCCCCTGAGCGTGGACGCGGGGACAGAAGCCTCCAGGAACTGCAGAGCCCAGTAGCCATGTTCAAGGCCCAGAGCCAATCTGTGAACTTGACATCTGTCCAACGCGAGAAACTCGTAGGAGGCAGGGAGGAAGGGTGTTGTTTTGCTTCTGCGCCTTGGGAGTGCGATGTGCCAGCCCGGCCGTTCACGCCTAGCCCCGATGTTGACCATGTCTTCCGGCCAGAGACCATGAGGTTGCAGCCCCTAAGCCTGCTGGGGCAGCCGGTGGCGCCTCTCGGCAACCCCACATGGTCTCAGCAGTCCGGGACCCTCGTTCCTCCGTCTGTGAAGTGCGCTGCTCCCGGTTTTATCGCGGTGCCTCTGACTCTCCTGCTGGTGCTGGGTTCCCAATTGCCTTCACTCCCAGGATCCGTCTTGTGTCGCCCTGAAGGGCGGCTGTCCCGGGTGTCCAGGCGCAGGACACCGGCCCCTGACCCGGCCGTGGGCACTTCCCACTCCCCGCTCCTTGCTGATGCCAACCGTTGTGGGTCCCCCAGCGACCTGAAGCAGCCCTGGCTGTGCACAGGGTTACTTTCATCTGACCCCAGCAGCCTTTCGTGCCATCTCTGTCCACCAGGACTGAGAGACAGACGCCTGCCAGCCTCTAAGGAGACTCTGCTGGGACAGCCACAGCCCTCGAGGCCCAGCCGGGGAACAGAGGCTCCCGCTCGGGTTTGGGGTGGTCAGCCGCGTTCCCACCTCTCCACCCTCCTACGCCTCTCAGGGCCTGGGTTTCCTCACCAGGGATTGTGATCAGTCTGGCTGCTACCATGGTGCAGATAAAGGAAATGAGGCCCAGAGACCTTGAGTAAGCTGCCTAAGGTCACACAGCCAGAATCCAAACCCAAGTCTGTCCAAATCCTACCCAGTTCTTGCCTTAGGGAATCTTCCTCCCCTCCCTCCCCTTCTCTCCCCGCTTCCTTCCCCGCCCCTCCCCTCCCCTCCCTTCCTTCCTCCTGTCCTCCCCGCCCCTCCTCCTTCCCTCCTCTGCCCCTCACCTGCTCTCAGGTGTGCCCGCCTCTTACAGCGAATGGCCGGCAGATGGCAGCAAAGCTCTCCTTCCCACCTTCACTCCCGTCATGGAGAAAATGGGCAGAGAAGCCTGGGCTCCGCGGGGCCAGTGTGAATCTGCAGATCTGCTGGGACAGTCACCTGTCTGTCTTGTGTCACCCTGAAGGGTGGCTGTCCTGGGCGCAGGACACTAGCACCTGACCTGGACAGTGACCTGTCCTCCTGAGAGCCTCAGGAGGGGGTGGGGATGGATGCCGGGCGGGGGGCGTGCAGGGCAGACAGCCCACAGGCCTGGGGTGGGGGCTCCTTCGGGGTGCGGAGGCCACGTGAGGGCCCAGCCTGGCATCTGGGCAGAGCAGGGCTCAGTACGGCCACGGGGCCAAGGCTGGGGGACGGGGAGAAGTTCCCCGAAGCACCTGATTTTTCTCAGTGGACATGCAGGTGCCCTGATGAAGTGTGCTGCGGGAGACAGAACTTCTGCTGACCACCCCTCCTGGCGGCCCCAGGCTGCCAGCCCTTCCTCTCCTTGTCCTGCTGCCTGTCCCACCACCACCGCAGATGAATTGTTCGAGGAGTCAGGCTGTGTCGGCCTCCTCTGCCTCCTCAGGACAGGGCCTGGCCTGCAGGATGGGAAGACCCGGAACACCCACGCTCACCAGGCCCAGGAGAAGAGGGGACTGGGCAGAGCTGCACAGCACTGCCCACAGACTGTGGACAAGTGTAGGCCCTCCCTGCACCCGCCTCCTGCTGTCCACTCCCCATCTTCCTGTCTGTCTACCCCTTGCAGAGGGCCGCGTGGCAGGCTCACTGAGCCCAGGCTCTGAAGGCACATGAACGGGAGGCCAGGTGAGCACAGGGGTGGTGAGGACACCTGTGGGTGCTGGGGACGCCCGTGCAGACCTGCAGCCTCTTCCACAGAGAGGAGGAAACCGGGCAGGAGGCCAGGCCCCTGAGTCCAATGGGCAGAGCCCCAGTGGCTCCTGCGGCCAGGGCATGCTGTCCTGCACTGCCCCGCCTTATTCCTCCACAGAGGGTCGGGAGAGCAGAGCACCCCTGGAAGCCTGGGCGATCATTCCTCAAGGTGGGCCCTGTGTCCAGTGACCACCTGTGTCCGCCCAGCACCCCGCCAGGGCAAAGAACCCCTGGGTTTCCCTCGTCTTCCGTGTGCTGCGAGCGCAGGGCTGGCGAGTGTGAAAGCCCAAATGTGCTGGTGTGGACGGTGGCTAGTGCCGCCGTTTGCGTGCACCCCGGGGCATGTCCTGGCCCCGCCCCACCCCTCTCTCACAGCTTGGCTAGCCCACTCCCTTCGGATCCCACGATGCTGATTCTTGGGAGAGTCTGTCAAGGTGCCATTGGAGTCTCCCAGGCCTCCTCTACCTGTGCACTTGGGATTCCGCTGGGCCGGTGTTCAGTGTCCATGGCAACCCAGGATCCCCCCCACCGGAGCTACCACTCAAGAGGGCCATCTTGCCGCACTGTGGTGGGAGGCTGGCCAGGAGGCTGACCAGCCCGTAGCCCACAGAGGTGCAGCAGGGGGTCGGAGTGGGTCCCGACCTGGGCCTCACCCACCTGCTGGTGGACTCCTCGTCCTCGGTACGCCCACCTTTGGGGACGGTACAGCCCTGGGGAGACTGAGGAAAGGTGGCGTCAGGGCCCCATAGTTGTTCCCACCTGGGAGCCCAGGACCACCCTCCTGTGCACTGCACAGGCCTAGCCCTCTCTCTGTCGTCAAGGCAGTCTCTCTCCCACCCCAGACACCCCCACTGGGGAGACTGGTCTCACTTTTCCCCTCCCTCTCCATCCCTCCCTCTGTCCTCTGTTCTCTGCGTTCTTCTTGGCCATCACCTGGGTCCATGACTGGGCCAGGTGCCCAACTGGGCCCCTGGAGAGACCTGGGAGCAGTCAGCTCTAGGGCGTGGGGTGTGTGGGTTAGGCACCCAGGGCCAAGGAGGCTCCAAGATGAGCACCATCCAGACCTGGGGGCCAGGTAGGGTTCGGGCAGGGCTTCAGAGAGGTGGCGTAAAGCGGGGGAGGGGGCCGGGGAGAGTTGCAGGTGAGGGAAGAACGAGCTTCAAGGCATGGTGGTAGGGTCGCAGGGGGATCTGGGGACCCGTTAAGCGCTTTGGGGATGGTCACGGATGAGCGCCTTTGACTCACCCAGTCCTTTGAGATTGAGTCTAGCCTCGGTCCTATTTTGTTTTATTTAATTAATTTATTTATTTATTTTGAGCTGGAGTCTCGCTCCGTCACCCAGACTGGAGTGCAGCGGCCGCTCCCGGCCACCGCAGCCTCGACCTGCTGGGCTCCGGCCACCCTTCCGCCTCAGCCATCCAAGTGGCCGGAACTACAGACGTGCGCCTCCACGCCCGGCTAGTTTATGATTTATTGTGGAGACGAGGTCTCGCCAAGTTGCCCGGGTAGGCCTCGAGCCCGCAGACTCAGGCAATCCACTTGCCTCGGCCTCCCAAAGTGCTGGGATGACAGGCTGAGCCACTGAGCCCGGCCCATGGGTCCTATTTTCTAGAAGAAGAGACAGAGGCACAAAAGGTATAATCATGTGCTCAGGGTCACACACCTCTCAAGGGGTGGAGCCACACAAAGGAGCTGGGAGTCCACCTGAATGATGGGAAGCCATTAAAGGCGTTTGAGGGGAGACACAGACCTACATAAGTCATTGGAGCTGCAGACATGGAGAAGGGAGGGTTCCATCCTGTCACCTCCCCTGTGAGGACAGGTGACAAGGTTCCTCTCTGCGGGCAGGTCCAGATGGGGGGACTGAGACTACTCCCATGGATGATACCCAGAGCAGCATTCGGTGCCACCAGGAGGGCAGGAAAGACCTCTTCCCTAAATGGCCCAACCCTCCCGTAGCCACCAGGGCCCCTCTGCCTCTGTCCTCATAGCACTGGCTGTTCCCGCTGGCCCCTCTGTCCTGCTGCGTCCCCCTGTGACTCTCTGGAAAGTTCCTTGGGTTGGGGGTCCCATGTCACGCCCCCAGGTGAGACTTCTTTCCACAGGAAAAATCTCAAGCAGTCAATTTTAATTAAAAAGTCGAGGTCAGTAAAACAGACCAAGAGCCGGCCGATGGAGTCCTCAGCCCTTTTCCTCTGCCGCCGCATTTATGTTCTGTGCCCTTTCCCAGCACTGCTGCTTGCACCGTGGTGTTTCGGAAGCCCGTGCAGCACCTGCCCTGCTCCAGTGTCCTTGTCCCCATCCCAGTCTGCGGGGTCATGCTGGCATTTCCATGTGATGTGGGGGATCCTTCCATGGAGCTCAGGTGCTCCTGGGAGCTCTGCCTGGGGTCCGTGCCTGGGGCCCTGGTCATCTTTCCACTTCTTTTTTTTTTGAGTTGCAGTCTCACTCAGTCGCCCAGACTGGAGTGCAGTGGCCGCTCCCGGCCACCGCAGCCTCGACCTGCTGGGCTCCGGCGATCCTTCCGCCTCAGCCTTCCAAGTAGCTGGAACTACAGGCGCGCGCTACCATGCCCGGCTAATTTTTTGATTTATTGTAGAGATGAGGTCTCGCCAAGTTGCCCAGGCGGGTCTCGAACCCTCGGGCTCAGGCCATCCACTCCCCTCAACCTCCCAAGGCACGGGATGACGGGCTGAGCCACTGAGCCCAGCTCTTCTTTCCACTTCTTAGAGGGACACACCACACCGTGGAAGAGGGGCAACCCCAACGCCAGCAGTGGGTATTCGCCTGGCTCTCGTGAAGCTTCCTGGCCATGCTGTGAGGGGGCTTGGAGACTCCTAAAGTCTCCGGGGCAGGAGACCTGCTCCAGGAGATGCATGGCTGATTCATCCCTTTTTGTTCCGGATGGGGAGGCTGGCTCTGGGGGTCTTCCCCTTCGGACATCAGGGCCCACTTATGCATCACTGGCCCAGTGAACTGGGGAGCCCTCTGGGTGGCAGTGAGAATACCTGGGAAACAGCCTAGCACCGGATCAGCAGCAGATCCTCGAGTCCGTCAGGCCAGCCAGCCCCTGGTAGGGACCCTGGTGCCACTTTCAGAGGCCACCCCCAGGCTGGCAGAGCGCTGTCAGGGTCACCCGGCCTCTCCAGCCTGAAGCTGTGGCATGTCAGGTGAGGAGACTCCACTGGATGGCAGAGCACCTGGACCAGAGCTCTCCCAGGTGAGGTGAGAGAGTGTGGGGTCCGGGGAGTCTTTCCAGGGCCAGGTGGGGACCCAGGGTGATTGTTGTGGGTGGAATTGCATCCCTTACAAAAATACGTTCACATTCTAACCCCTCGCAGGTGTGAATGTGAGCTTCTTCCCAAATAAGGTCAATACAGTAAAAGTCACCCTAATCTACTGACTGATGTCATCAGCAGAGAAGACACGGACACACAGGGAGAAAGTGACAATGGCGGCAGGTGTTGGAGTGATGCAGTCATAAGCCAAGGAGCACTTCGGGCCATCAGGAACTGGAAGAGGCAGGAAGGACCCTCCTGTAGAGCCTTGGGAAGACACGTGGGCCTGTTCACTCTTGATTTCGGATTTCTGGCCTCCAGGACTGTGAACAGGTAAATCCCATTTACCTGCTCACCCAGTAAGTGGCACTTTGTTATGGCAACCGTAGGAAACTAAAAGAATGCCACTGAGGAGGGTTTCAATAGGATGAGACCATCTGACAAGTCCCAGGTCACCCCAACTCAAGGCTCCCTCCCTGCCCCTGACTCCCTGACACTGCTCTCTTTCTCTCTCTTTCCTTAGGAAGCATTTGCCCTCAGATCCTTGCCTCTGGCTGGCGCTGGGGGTGCCCAAACCAAGACAGCCCATTGCTTTGGGCCACAGGGCACCCGGAGATGAATGCACACTTCCAGTTCACTGTGTTGTGCCCTGGGGCAGCAGGGCAGTGGCCGTGGGGTCTGGACTCCTCGTCCCTAGAGACCTCTGCAATGTGACATTTCTGGGCTGCTTGGCCCAGGGCAGCCCCGAGGTAGGGAGTAAGTGCCTGGGACCTCGGGCCCTGCCGCCCATCTCCCATGTGAGGGTCCTGCTTACCGTGAGAATGCAAACCCTTCCAGGTCCTCCGGGAGAATAACTGGGAGCCCCAAAAAGGGAGAGGTGAGTCGGCCGTCCGGGATCACATCTGGGAGTCCCTGACCTGGCGTGCACACGTCTCGGCTGCCCAGGCCAGGGCAGAGCCGGCAAGATGACGCTGGGGTCTGTGGGACCTTGGTGCACGACTTGGGACACAGCAGATGTCAGTGAGTGTCTGCAAATGCTCGGGGGACCCCAAGGGAGGCCACGTCGGCAGTTAAGCCACTGTCCTTGGACATGCTGGCCGAGACCTGAGGGTGGCAGCTGGTGCCGTGATGGACAATGGTGCGTTATTGTCAGTCATATCAAAGGGCAGGGCTGTAGTTTGGAGCCCACTCCATTTTATCACAGAAAACCTCCCAGAGGCCACAGCAGGACACACGTGGGAAGACAATGGAAACACAGAGATGGGCTGGGCCAAGTTCCTGTGTGTCTCCCCCCATGCTGGGGGCGTCTCTGCGCCCAGCAGCTGGTGCAGGGCCTAGGGCATGGAAGGGCTCAGGGCCTGGTGGAGTGGCGTGGAGATGGCAGGCTAGGCTGGACCCCAAGTTGTCTGCTGCCCAGCTGTGAGACCGTGGTCAGCGCTTTCTTTCTAAGGTTCCCTTCTTGGATATTAAGGGTAACAAGCCCGATCCTGTTAAAGTAATGGAAAGACCTCAAAACACGTCATGGCTCACACAGGACAGGCACTTGTTTCTTGCTAGAAAACGTTCCCAGTTCTTGGGTGGTGGGCAGCAGCCTCCTGCAGTGGCTCATGGGCCCCCACTCTGTAACCTGCTGACTCTGCCTTTCCCCAGGTCCTGCACCACCTGCAGCCCGTGAAGGGTGGGGCAAAGGAGCGTGTGGAGTGGGTGCCCGTGCCTCTTCAGAGCCGTGGCCCAGACGTGGCACGCCTCATGTCCACTCACTGTCCTCAGGCCACACCAGTCACGTGGCTCAGCACTTCCAGGGAGGCCGGGCGAGGTCAGACAGCCACATGCTCAGAAAGACAGGGGGAAGGGGGACTTCAGAATGCAACTCATCATCCCTGCTGCGTCTGTAGTGCTGTTGTGGAGATTAAGTGAAATAAATAGAATACATTACGCAGAATTTATTCTATTTGTTTCACTTAAATGCAGAGATGGGGTGTTGCTACGTAGATCTCTAATAAGCACTTGTTTAAAAATGAATGCTAAAGAAGGAGCATTTGTATTGGAATGGATAAGTGGTAAATGGGTGTTTGGGTGATGAGTGGGTCGATGGATGGATGAGTGGGTGGGTGGACGGACGGACGGATGGATGGGTGGGTGCAAAATGGAAGGGTGAACATGCTGATGAATGAATGAGTGGATGGGTAAATGGGTGGATGGATGGATGGGTGGTTGGTAGGTGGATAAGCATATGCGTGGGTGGACAACAAATGGGTGAGTGGATG
>NW_007248818.1:66792-102838 GCF_000164805.1 Carlito syrichta
GAAAAGGTGGCTAGATAAGCATGGGTAAATAACTAGAGGCATGAACTCAAGGAGGACCCAGTGTCCGGAGTTGGTGGCATGGGTCAATTCCTGAAGCAGTGGCTAGCCCTGGCAATCAGAGGGCAGCAAAGTCCCGGAGGGGCTCGTAGGACACGAGGGTGTGGATCACCTCAGCCTGAGAGGAGACTGGTCTGGCCTGGTCCTGTGAAGCATCCAGTGCACGTTCTTGCTGCTCCCTCGCCGACCAGGCTGCAGCCCGCCCGACCTCATGTGCACTCCGTGGCTCTGGACGCCTCAGAGGGTGGGGCTCAGGCCTGGGACTTGGCAGGGGATGGCTGAGCTGATGGTGATGGACGGCAGAGCAGCTCCACTTTTGCCGTGCTGAGCAGCCGGTGACCACAAGCTAAGCATGCACCTGTTCAGACAACATCAGGGCCCTGACACAACTTGGCAGGAGTCCAGGAACCAGAAGTTCAGGGGGACATTGACGGCGTCTTTGCTTCCAGCTTTGGAGACCACAAGGAGCAGTCTTGTTTTCCAGAGGAAAGGGGCAAAGTAGAAAGTTTGTTTTCCAAGGCAGAACGTTCCAGAAGGTATTGTCGGAGCCTTGGACACTGCTTCCTCTCAAGACCTTGCTGGCAAGTCAGCCCCGAGGGGTGTTCCAGCTTCCCCAGGCAGGAGGAGCACGTCTCTACCTCCGTCCAGGTCCCTTCCACCAAAATACCTTACCCCGTGGCCATCTCCCCGACCAGGCTCACTCCTCCGGGACGGGGGCCACGTGCCTCTTCCCCGCTGATCCATCCACAAATGTTTGTTGAGCCAGGACTGCCTTGGAGGCCGGCCCAGGAGGCCCCTAAGTCTTCAGCCACTGTTCTGGGTTGAATGGTGCCCTCCAAGTTCGTATCTTTCTCGGAACCTCAGCAGGTGACCTTATTTGGAAATAGGGCTTTTCAGATGTGGTGAGTGAAGTCCAATGAGGCCATATTTGAGTATGATGGCATTTAACCCATGTGGCTGGGGACCTTATAAGAAAAGAAGAAGCCGGGCTCGGTGGCTCAGCCTGTAGTCCCGCGCCTTTGGGAGGCTGAGGTGAGTGGATTGCCTGAGCCCGCAGGTTCGAGACCCGCCTGGGCAACTTGGCGAGACCTCATCTCTACAATAAATAAAAAAATTAGCCGGGTGTGGTAGCGTGCTCCTGTAGTTCCAACTACTCGGAAGGCTGAGGCGGAAGGATCGCCGGAGCCCAGCAGGTCGAGGCTGCGGTGGCCGGGAGTGGCCACTGCACTCCAGTCTGGGCGGCGGAGTGAGACTCCAACTCAAAAAAAAAAGAAAAGAAGAGACACAGAGACACACAGGGAGAAGGCCATAGCAGAGACAGAGACTGGAGTGATGTGGCCACAAAGGAAAGAACACCAAGGGTTGCCACGGCCACCAGAGCTGGAAGCAGTGAGAAGGTTGCTTCCCTGGATCCTGCAGTGAGAGCTAGGCCTGTCTGACACCTTGACTGTGAACTTCTGGCCCTCAGAGCTGGGAGAGGACTGATGTCTGTTGTTTGAAGCCCCCAGTCTATGAAACTTTGCTCCAACATCCCTGGAACGCGAATCTGCTGTGGGCGCTGGAATGAGTCTACCTGAAAGGATGCAGCGGGCCACCCTGCCTGGTGGCTCCGCCCCACTTCTGGGGGCCCTTTTCGGGGTCTGCCTCCCACTCTCTTGCCTCGTCTTCCCTCTCTGCTGCCTCCTCACATGCGGGCCCACCACGATGTACCTGCTCTCACATCTGCAGTGATGGGGGTGACTCCGTAGTGAGCCCCTGTCTCCAGGGGAACTCCAGTGAGGCTGGAATAGGGACCCCTGTCGCCTTCTGGGAGGGCTCTGAGAAGTCGGGCCCAGCCCCCACTCCCACAGAGCTGCCAGCTCCCCTTTGTACAACCCATCCTCCTCACTGGGTTTGGCAAGGCCTTGACCCCTGAACCCCAAGAACAGAAGCCCAGAGAAACTGTTGGACTCCAGGGCTGGCGTAATTATCGCCTGAGATGAAACATGCTATCCAGAATGCCGCCTTTCCTGGCCTTTCTGCTCGCCACCCGCCCCTTCAGCCAGTGGCGGGGCCGCACCATCCTCTTCTCCAGTTCGGCCCCAAACTGCAGGTCCGCCCACGAAGCTCTCTATCTCAGGTCAGCAGTCTCTGAGGCCTGGGTGCTGTGATTCCAACTGGGCTGCAGGCATCATGCTGTTTTCCTACCTGGAAACTCCTCCCACCTGTCCACCTGGACCACACCTCCTACCTTGTCTACCTGGACCACACCTTCCATCTGTGTCCACCTGGCCCGCCCCTCCCACCTGTGTCCGCCTGGACCGCACCTCCCACCTGTGTCCACCTGGAACGCCCCTCCCACCTGTATCTACCTGGACCGCACCTCCCATCTGTGTCCACCTGGACTGCACCTCCCACCTGTGTCTATGCGGATCTCACCTCCCATCTGTGCCCACCTGGATCACTCCTTCCACCTGTGTCCACCTGGCTCACACTTCCACCTTTCTGGGCCTGATGTCACCTCTCACCTGTCTCCACATAACTGAATTTTAATACCTTCTGTCAGCTCAGGAGTCGTCATCATTGTAGGAAGCCTTCCTGTGCCTGTCAAAATGAGCCCTGACTGGCCCTTGACACCCTGGCCTGCACTCTGAGAGATGAGGTGGGTGGCCATGGCGGTGGGTGATGGGAAGCCACAGTGGCTCTGGCGGCTTGTTGGTTTGGGGTATGACAAGTGTCTGGGCAGGACATGCCTTGAGGGGGAGTCGATGGCTAGATAGGCCACCACCTGGGAGCATGGTGCTCATTCGGGGTCACCCAGACAGGGCACAGAAGATAGTCCCCTGGATGGGGGCTGGGCATGTCTCCCAGTGGTCACAGCCTCAGCCCTGGGGCCTGTGCTCCCAGGAGAGGGCAGGGGCATCGCCCCATCCTCGTTCCTACACAGGAGACCCTGTGTGTGAAAGGCGGCCTCCCCGAGGCAGGGGCATTTCCAGAGCTGGGCAGGCTGCTCTGGGAGGGATGGGGGTGTCCCCAGGTGTGCAAGTTCAGCCTGCAAGACCATCGTGTGTGGCTTCCAAGCTGTGTATGGCAGGGGCGGAGAGCCACGAACAGCAGGGCCTCTTTCCAACATCTGCAGGGCCAGCACAGTGGGAAAGTGCTCCTCGGCAGAGGGTCGTCTCAGAGCACTGAGCAGCAGGGCGGCGGGAGCCCAGATGTAGGCCTGGGCCTGGGCAGGGAAGGGGAGGAGTGTGGGCCCCTACACCCTGCCAGCAGGAAGTCCAAGGGCTTAACGGTCAGCTGGGCTGGCCCCGTGGCTTGAGTAAAGCCAATTAACCCGAGAACGGGGACTCCAGGAAAGGGGAACAGACTCCTGCCTGCACAGAGTCCCCGACCAGGACTCTGCCTGCCCTAGCTCAGGCTCTAGGGACAGTCCTTGCAAAGCCCAGGTCATTGTGTTCTGCAGACGAGGACGCAAAGGACACTGGGTTGTTCCCATTTTAGAGACTTGGAGGGGTGAGGTTTGGGGTAAGAACCTTCTTGGGAAGGGCAAGGGCTGACTCGGGTAAGAGCAAGGGAACCCAAGACCCTTGGGCAGGTGCAGCTGGTCACCTCGCAGTGTAACCCCTGCTTCCTGCAGAGCTTAAGCTCTCTGGTTTTCAGAGGAAGCCATGGGGCCAGAGGGACTGAGTGGCTCACCCAGGTTGTCGAGTCCTCCTTGTCAAGGCTGGTCCCGCTCTCTGTCACACAGAGTCACACTTCCTTCCTGTACTCAATATACGTGTAGAGGCTCCCGTCACCAGTGCAGAGGGGTGGGCGTCTCTGGCCTCAGACTCCCCTGGGGGGGTATCCCTGTGCACACAGAGCCAAGCATGAACTGCACCCTGAGTGGCCGGCAGGGTGGGTGCCAGTGTGGGTGGGAGGCGGGGCGGGTTCTCTCGGGAGAACAGAAGTAACTTCGTTGGAGGTTGTGGCCCCTTCACAGAGGTGAGGAGCTGATCTGTGACCAGCCCTGGACTCGTTACTCACAGGCACACCCAGGGAAGCCTTCAGCTTGCCTGGAACTGAGGCGGCTGGCCAAGTCAGGGACGGCTCCCGCCCCTCCATCTCCTCCTCACCCTATGCTCGGGCCGGCGGTCCCATAAGCCCAGAATCAGAAGGCCTGTGTCAGGCAGGGGTCCCTGGACATCCTGAGGCACAGGACTCCAGACCCTGTGTGGCAGTCCAGCGACCTTGGACAGACTGCTTTTCCACACTTGTGATGGGGACATGACGACAGTTGCCAGGCAGATGGGCCTCCCAGGATGATCAGGGATGAACAGAAACTCAGCAGGTGAGGAGGGGGGACAAACAGCCTTGAGGGACAGCCTGGTCACAAAGACACAGAGCTGTGACTGAGCAGAGGCCTAGGGCCGGGATCCGAGACAGGGCTGTGACAGCCCGTGCAGGTCCCGTGCTTGTCCACCAGACTTTTGGCAGAGCTGCCGAGGCATGTGTGTCCAGGAGATGGCTCCGGCTGAAGTGGAGCAGCAGGGGAAGCTGGGGTCAGCGAGCGGCCTCCAAAGGGGTCAGGGAAAGCCTGCAGTGGCCCAGGTGGCGGTCGGGTGCACTGCCAAGGAGATAAGGTCAAGCGGCCCAGGAGCAGGGTGGATGGAGAAAGGGGCCGGAGGAGGGGTGTAGTGGCCCCAGGTGAGACCCCCGAGCCTGGAATCTCTCTCTCCTTGGTGGCCTGGTCCCCACAGCACAGCTGAGGCCCCAGCAGCTCTCCTAAGATTCTGTGGCCCCTGGCGGTCTTCCATTAGCCTGGAGTCACAGAGGGTGAGGGCCACCTCCAGGGGTCCCCTGGATCAGGACTTTGTCCTAAGGATAGTAGAGGCAGACACCGTGGCTTGAAGTTGGGGAGGGGGTGATACATTCTGCTTCATGTCTAGAAAGTCCCATCATCTGCCATGCCAGGGCAGCAGAAGGTGAAGACAAGGTGGCCTGGTGGAGCCTGTGGTGACCTTGAGGCTGTCCTCTGGCCTTCACCCCCCAGCAAGACTCCTGGTGGCCTTGACCTGCCCCAGCAACCCCCGTGCCCCTAACTACATTAACTCCTGCTCTTAGGAGAGTTGAATGACTGGACGGTTGGAAAGGTTAGGGGGCCCGCCGGGTGCCGCTTTGCCTGGAACCACTGGCTGACCCCAAGCCAGTGCCTTATCCCCCTGCCCTCAGAGCTCTGGGGGCAGATGATGTCATTGAGCTGGGTGACTGGGGCTGGGCTGACCCCACCATGACGCTGAGAATGGGAAAGCCAGAGAGCTGAGGTCTGCTGGGGCACTCGTTCCAGTTCTGGAAAGCCGTCGAGCCTTCTGTCAGCCAGCTCCCCTTGGGGAAGAAACTTCCAAACAGGCAGCTTCTCCAAGGACTACTCTGACCCTGGGACTGGGTTTTGTCAAGAGAGCTCTGAGGACAGAGGGATAAGGCACTGGCTTGGATTCATCCAGTGGCTCCAGGCAAAGCGGGGCTTAGGCTCAGGCCTCCTTGTCCTCTTCCCACTCTGCATAGGGAGGCCCCTTCTTAGTTCTCCATCTGTCCTGCCACCCAACCTCCTCCTCAGATACTGCCCCCGGGCCCTGCTTGCTGGTCAGGTGTAGCGTAACAGCACCAGTTGTTCTGGGGTTTGGCTCAGAGCACGTGGGCCACCGGGCAAGGTGTGCAGTGGGGACCCTTTCATCTAAGAAAGAGCAACTGGCACACCCGTTAGGAGAGTCAAAGAGGACAAGAGGTCAGTGGCGGTGAAGGCGTGGACAGAGGGGTCCTGGACACGGTCAGGGGATGGGGAATGGCATAGCCACAATGGAAAACAGTTGGAGGGTCCCGAAGAAGTGAGATACACAACGACCACACACCGAGCATCCCCTCTTCTGGATGTACCCTCCAACAAATCCCACCACCTTGTAAAGATTCTGTACTCCTGTGGTCATTGCAGCACTGTTCACAATTTCCAGGGTAGGGAGTGCCCTGAGGATCTGTTGACAGACCAGTGGATAAGCTGTGACACACACACACACACACACACACACACACACACGCACACATGCACACATACACACACGCACACATGCACAGGCACATCACGCACATGCACACACACATATACACATACACACATGCACGCACACACACACACACACACCATCACGGGGGACCCCAAAACACCAGAATTTATAAAAAATTGTGCAGTTATTCTTTCATGTTTAAACTTCAGTCACCTTCAAAGTGCTTTTCCATTTGACACAATACACCTATGGAGATGCTTTTCCCACTGCTCAAAACAGTTTTTCAACTCGTCAGTTTTGATGCCCTTTTAGTACTTCTGCCATTTTTTGTTTCACCTCTTCCACATCAACAAAACGTTTCCCTCTGAGGACTTTTTTCATCCAAGGAAACCCACAAGAGTTGCTTGGGATAAGATTGGGTACATAGGGAGGGTTGGGCACAGGGTCCTGCTGTTTGGGTCAAAAACTGTTGAACACTCAGGGCAGAGTGGGCAGGTGCACTCATAAATCACCCATCTTGAAATGGGCAAACGCGTTGAAAGAATCTCCAAAAAAATTCACTGAAGCCGAATGCAGCCTCTCACAACTACACTAGGTGGTACACTGATGCCTAGGAGTTCCCAGAACACTTACCTGGGGGAAACCTGGACTACCAGGGGCCCAAACACCAAAAAACGATTCCATTCTTTTGGGATTCCCCTCACTATATATACTGAGGATGCCAAAAATGTATACACATTTTAAGAAAGGAAAAAAGATACGATTAAAATTGTAATACTCAATATACACCTGCCTGTTGCATGGTGATGCTAGCATTTGAGCAAACATCATACTACACACTGCTACTGTAATTCAATTTAACTTTGACAAGTAATATAGATAACATCACTTGAAATGTGCATATGGGGCCACCCCCCAGGGTCCCCTCTGCTTTGAGAGATTTTCTGTCCTCTCAAGAAATCCTGCTTTTAAAAAATGTGTATACATTTTTTGACACCACTGGTATACACACACATGCACACATACACACACACACACAAACACACAATGGAATATTCTTCAGCCCTCAAAAGGGAGACTATCCTGCCATTTACCTCAACACAGAATGGGCCTGGAGGATGTTATGCTAAGAGAAATAAGCTGGGCACAGAAGGGCAGATATGCATGGTTTTGGTTCTATGTGGAATCTAAAAAAAACATTAAATATTCAGAGCCCAGGGGAAGGCCTTCCCTGAGGGCTTTCCAGGAAGCAGAGGCAGGAGGGGGGTCTCAGGAATGCCGCACAGGATGCAGGGCGGGGCGGAGAGTGCCAGGTGAACACACCCCCAGAGACAGGGCTGGAGTTAGGACAGCAAACAGGAAAGGAAGTAGGCAAAGGGTGGGTGAGTGGGTGGAAAGAGATGGCTGGTCGATGAGATCACTAGAGGAGAGAGGGAAGGGAAGTAGGTGAGTGGGTGGATGGATGGATAGGTGGATGAGTGGATGGGTAAGTGGATGGATGCTCGATGGATAGGGGGATAGACACATGGATAAGTGGATGATAGGTGGATGGATAGGTGGATCATACATGGCTAGGTAGATGAATAGGGATCTTTATTCTAGATGGATGCAGAGATAGATGACAGATAGATAAATAGATAATAGATGGATCTATAGATGAATGAATAGGTAGATGACTGAATGATAGATGATCTGTGGATAGACGGATGGATAGACTGGTGGATACATGTCCGACTGCCAGCTTGGGAGGTCCCGGGTTTTCTTTTAATGGGGAAGGAGGCATCTTAGGTGGCTTATTGACTTTGTTTGCACGTGAAGACTCTGAGAAGCCGGGCTCGGTGGCTCAGCCTGTAATCCCACGCTTTGGGAGGCTGAGGTGAGTGGATTGCCTGAGCCCACAGGTTCGAGACCCGCCTGGACAACTTGGCGAGACCTCATCTCTACAATAAATCAAAAAATCAGCCGGGCGTGGTAGCGCATGTCTGTAATTCCGGCTACTCAGAAGGCCGAGGTGGAAGGATCGCCGGAGCCCAGCAGGTCGAGGCTGCGGTGGCCGGGAGCGGCCACTGCACTCCAGTCTGGGCGACAGAGTGAGATTCCAACTCAAAAAAAAAAAAAAAAAGACTCTGAGGGTATCTGAATACTTCTGGCTGCAAGTAATAGAAAGCCCATCTCAAAATGGCATAAGCAACGAAGACTAAGTCTTACCTCACCTAACAGAACTGCTGAGAAGGGCCGGCTCCAGTGCCAGTGAATTCATGTCTCAGAAAGAGCCCGAAGACCCAGACCCTTGCTATCTCTGCCACGTCCTCACCACACAGCACTGCCTCAGGAACACCCTCCTCGTGGCTTCAAGGAGGTAACTGCTGCTCCAGAGGCCCCAGCAAACACCACCATGTTGGTGAGGAGAGGGATTGTCTGGTTCTGGACTTCTTTTTTTTTTTTGGAGTTGGAGTCTCTATCACCCAGGCTGGAGCACACTCACAGCCACCCCACCATTGACCTGGCATTCCTTCCACCTCAGCCTTCCAAGTAGCCAGAACTCCAGGGGTGCACTATCATGCCCGGCTAATTTTTTAATTTATTACAGAGACGAGGTCTCACCAAGTTGCCCGGGCTGGTCTCGAACCCGTGGGCTCAGGCGATCCATGTGCCTCGGCCTCCCAAAGTGCTGAGAAGACGGGCTGAGCCACCAAGCCCGGCCTCCCGGGCCTTTTGGGCAGCAAGAAAACAGCTCCCCAGTCCCGATTGTTCACCTGTGTGAACCACAATCGTTCCAGCTGGTCAGGAATGAACCCTGTGACTGGGGAGGGGCAGCCTTCCTGGAATCACTGGCAGCGAGGGCAGAACACGCAACAACCCGGCCCTGCCAGCGAGAAAGGGGGCAAGGCCTGCGGGAGCTGGTTGCTCAGCAGGGCTCCCACCTGTGCCTGGGCTTCTCGGTATTAGTGGAGATCAGGGATCGGACTCTGCCTCTGGCCAGGGCCTGGCCCGCCCCAGCAGGGCTGTGGGGACAGGGAGACCGTGATGCTCCCAGCTGCTCCCCGGTTGCCCGGTGGCACTGCAGTGAGCCGCCGTCTGGCCTATTCTCTGGGCTGGATTCGGAAAGGAAAAGTTCTCGTGGACATATCTCCAGCCCAGACCGTGGCGGTTTTAATATCCACCACTGCAGCGAGGGAGAGGCCGTCTCCTGCCACCGAGGAGGGGCTGAGTCCTCCTACAATGGAGAGGAAATGAGACTCGAGACGTTTCCCTCTCCCGAACAATGCCGGGCTGATCGCCATCAGATGGGCAGAGGTGCCGCGGGGCCATCACGTGGTGGGCTGGGCGGCAGCACAGGCGGCCGAGGTCTCTCCCTGGCAGAGGGCAGGCGGCTTCAGCCTCGGTCTCTTCCTCTGGGAAATGGGAATGAGGACAGTAAGGGAGGCAGGGATGCCCCCCGCGGCTGCCTGACCAGCTCCAAGTGCCCGGCACACCCCCATGAGGGCTTGAGGGCGGCTGGGGTGATCTCGTTCCCCAGGCCTGGGGTCTGCGGGCAGGCAGGGCAGGGGCCTCTCTCTCATCCTCGCAATGCACCCGTTGGTGGAAGAGGGATGGGGCTGGCAGTGGGTCCCTGTCCTGAGCACGTGAGGTGTTGGTTTTAAAGCTTCACGCCTGGCCGGGCATGGCGGCTCAGCCCAGAATCCCAGCACTCTGGGAGGTTGAGGCGAGAGGATTGCCTGAGCCCAGGGGTTCGAGACCAGCTTGAGCAACTTGGTGAGACCTCGTCTGTACAATAAATCACAAAAAATTAGCCCGGCATGGCGGCGTGCACCTGTAGTTCCAGTTACTTGGAAGGCTGAGACGGAAGGATCGCCGGAGCCCAGCAGGTCGAGGCTGTGGTGGCCGTGAGTGTGCTGCTGCACTCCAGCCCACCTGCCCTGTGGGCTTTCCCAAGGTCTACACGGGGCGGGGCGGCAGGGCCAGAGCTAAACCAGAGGGAGAGACAGTGCAAGGTGTGGATGACCCGGCGGGAATCTGGGAAGTGAGGGGTTGGCCAGCTGGGAGTAGGCAATGGGTCAGTGGGACCTCGCGGTGTGGACAGTCTGCGGGGAACGTCCAGGGGGAGTGGAGAGAGCTGTGTGGGCCTGAGTTATCCTGGAGGAGATGCCCAGGGCACAGCAGCCTAAGCCTGCTCCCCCCAGACAGCCTGTGTCCATCCCAGCCAGCCTCCGACATTCCTCTCCAAGGGCAGCCTCCAGAGTCTGTCCAGGAAGATGCTGCAGTAAGGTCGTGAAGGCCCCGAGAGACTCCACGATCAGCGCTCAGCTGAAGAAGGAAGGCTGCTTCATGGTGCCCGCCTGGGTCTGGCCACACCCCTGCTGCCTTTCCCACACCCAGCCCCGGGGCTGAGGGCTGCAGGGGCAAGAGTTGGACAACGGCCCAGGCTCTGGGCAGGGTGGGCACTCGAAACCGACTCTAAGAGCGGGTCCCTGCAGAGCACTCGGCCACACAGAAGCCTGAGAAATGGACCAGGCCTGGCAGGGCTCCCGGGACCCCGGGCAAGATGGGCAGGGCCGTCCTGATTCTCAGAGGCTTTCAAGAGACTTCCCGTGGCCCCTGACCCAAGAGAAGGGCTGACAGAGCCTGGGCTCAGATTCCAGCCACAGCCATGTGGCCGCATCTCCCGTGGCCCTGGTATCTTCCAACACCTGTGTGAGCACGGCCCCATCCAAACCCCTCTCATTCTGGGCTGGCCCAGACTGGAGGCCACCTTCGTTCCCAGGACTTCTCCCTCTTCAGGCTTCATCATGTCGACTGACATCCCGCCTCACCCCCTCCCCCGACCCTGGTCCCCAGGGCCCTCTGCGTCCTCACCTGCCCCACCCCTGCTCTCCAAGCCTCCACGGGCCTCTGGAATCCAGCATCCGTCCCCTGGACCTCATCTGTGTACACCACCCTGTCACCTTCCTGTCCCAACAGAAACCCCGCCACCCAGGAAGCTGCCCCTTCAAGGGGCAGTCAGAGAATGGGTCACTCTAACCCCAGGACCCAAACCCAAAACCGTGCACCATGGGGAGGGTCTCCCTCCCCATAATCCCACATCAGGTCCCAAGACACGTCAGCTGCAGGCTCTGGTGGGGGCTCTGGCTTCATTTTGAGTGAGCCGGGCCCGCCATTGGGTCCTGGGCAGAGGAAGGGCAGGACCTGGTGGGCATCCCACAGGATTCACAGTTCACGAGCACACTCTAGTGCAGGTGGAGAATGGCTTGCAGGGGTCCTGGGGGAGGCAGGGTGCCTGACCAGGAGGTGCTCCAGTCACCACTGCTGTGGGACACACTTCTCAGAACACAGCGACCGGCAATTGCCGATCCATTTTGGTGGGTCACGGTTTTGTGGGTCAGGAATTCAGGAAAGGCTCAGCAGGGTGGTTCTTGGGGTGCCTCCTGCATGTGCAGCTGGGTGTCTGGTGGAGTCATCCTTGCTGGACATCCATGCCCGCGGAGTCACGTGCCTGGCAGCCATTCCCGGTGGCCAGATGGGTGGTCTGTGGAGCCGTGAATGGGGGCCCTCTTCCGGCAAGACCCACTCCAGCAGAGGCAGCGGTCACCAAGTGGGTGCAGAGCCGGGAGAGGCCACTGGGCAGGGCTGTGACCACAGGCGATATCTGTCCCAGTCATTCGGCCAAGTTGAGCCAAAGTGTTCCTTAATGGGAGGCGGGAGGAAAGGGTGATGCAGGGTCCTCTTCCCACGGCTCGGGGTCTGGAGGGGTGTCATAGGAGGGGGCATTTAAAACTCCAGCACTTCCAAGGCCGAGGCAGCCGCTGCCAGGTATCTTCTGACCTAGCCTTGAATATCACACAGCCCCATGCCTGTCACACGTGGCTGCTTCCCAGGCCAGCCTCTGAGGTCAACCCAGATCCACGGGGAAGGGAACTAGATCCCACCTCTCAAGGCGGAGTGGCAAGAAACTCACCACCACCTCCTGGAACAGCCACAGGAAACTCCAACCCTGCCCCAGGACAGAGAGGATGCCGACCTGAGCCAGGGAGGGACAGTGCAGGTGGCACTGGGAGGTGGGAGTCTGGCTTTATTCTGCAGACGCAGTGCCAAGACCTGCTGATGGACACAGTCTGCAGTCACCCGCCACAGGGACCCGTGGGCTTCCTGAGGCCAGCTGTCCCTTACGTTTGTGTCACCGGCACACAGCCACGCCCTGTGCGGTGAAGGAGAGAGAGGACCTACCCATCTCAGGCAGCTCCCAGGGACCCAGGGCCGGGCGCCCAGCAGGTGCTCAGGGAGGCGGTCACCCCAAAGAGAGTCAGGCAGGCCCTGCCCCACGTTCAAGAGGGCCATGAACTTGTGGGGCGGGGAAGCTTGCTGTATGCTGTCCCCAGGAACCTGAGCCAACCCCAAGGTGTGTCCTGGACATGAAGAACATCAAATTATACAGAAAGGGCTTTGCAGGCTTGCTCTTAGACCTTAGGCGGCAAGGGGTGATGGGCTGGTACCCCGCCACCAGAGGCTTCCATTGCTGCCTCCAGCTCACTGAGGGTAAACCGAGGCAGCCCAGTGCCCAGCACATCGTAGGTGCTCACCCTTGCCAGCTCAGCAGACAGACACCCAGTGCCCAGCCTAGCCAAGCATACAGTAGGCGCATACAGAAGGAAGTGTCCACCGAGCAGCGGTAGGAGTGCCGCGGGCCCAGACAATGCTGGAGCATGGGTAATACAGGCTGCCGTGGCCCTCCCGTCCCTTACTGGGCACTGGCTGTGTGCAAGTGGCTGGCCAGATCCCCAGCCCAGTGCCCTGGGCCCTCTCCAGGCTCCTTTGGTTCGAGCACTGGCCTCTGCTGAAGTGCAGAAATTCACCTGCAAGTGTGCCACCCCCAGGCCAGACACGCAGACAAGGAGGTCCATTCAAAAAGGCTGTGATGGAGGGAAGCAGCGAGAGGGAGCGGCAACCTGAAGGGCTTCCTGGAGGCGGCACTGTTCAGGCAGGAGGTGAAGGGCTGGAACAACAGAGGGAACAGCCTGGGCACAGGCATGGAGCAGGAAACACTGCGCTGGGTTCAAGAGGGCATCTGGTGGCTGAGGAAATTGTGGTGGCTCCGGTGCAGACTCCTGATCGCAGAGAGCCAGCCTGGCACCCAGCAGTACAGACACAGAAGCAGAGACACTGGAGCTGTATGGGTGCCCGTCCTGCCGCACCTCAGGTTGGGACCGCCACCCTGGAACGCCCCGTGAATGCCAGGCGGCTGCTAAGCCTCCCCCTCCTTCATCCCCTTATTGGCAACATGGAGGCCAAGCCAATCTAATGAATTAATTCCCCAGATTACTGAATCAATACCTAATTACCGCCACATGCGATTCTGACAGCCCGGAGAGCTAGACCCTGCAATCACCATTTCAAGGCAGGAAGCCGAGGTGCGCAGAGGTGATGTCACAGCCCTAACACACAGCTGGAGGGCCTATGCCCCAGCTGCCTGGCAACGCGAGGGGGGGTGGAGGGTGGGAGGGACGGGGGCTGCCAGCTCACAGCTACTGCACCCTGCACCCCTAAAACTCTGCACCCCCAAAGCTTTGCACCCCTGCACCAAGCACCCCTAAAGCTCTGCACTCGTGAAGCTTTGCACCCCTGTAGCATTGCACCCCACACCCTGTAGCTCTGTAGTCATGTACCTTGTACCTCTGCACCCTGCACCCCTAAAGCTCTTCACCCCCAAAGCTTTGTACCCCTACACCCTGCACCCCTAAAGCTCTGCACTCCTGAAGCTTTGCACCCCTGTAGCTTTGCACCCCACACCCTGTAGCTCTGCAGTCATGTACCTTGAACCTCTGCACCCTGCACCCCTGCACCCTGCACCCCTAAAGCTCTGCACCATTTCCAGGCAGGATGCTGAAACTTTGCACCCCTGAAGCCCTGCACCCTGCACCGCTGCTCTAACCTATTTTTACACTCCCCCAGGAAGGAGCCCGGCGGGCACATGGTCGGTCCGATCTGCAAACAGAGTCAGGGGGGAAGGCACCACCCTTTCCTCCCGCCTCCCCTTAAGGAAAACCTTGGCTCAACTTGGCCAAGTGACTGGGACAGACATCGCCCTTGGCCGCAGCCCTGCCCGGCGGCCTCTCCCGGCTCTGCACCCACTCGGTGACCCCTGCCTCCACTGGAGAGGCTTGGGGGAGAGGCCCCAGCAGGAGCTCACCCAGGAGAGTGGTGAACTCTCGAGAAGAGAACCCAGCTGCTGCCTCCCCACTGCTCCCCCCACACCTCTCAAGGAGAAGCTTCCAGAGGGACCCACCTGCCGCAGGGCCGGTTCGCTTCTGAGAGTCTCTGGCAGAGCCGCCGTGGGCTAGGGGCAGGCCTGGCGACCTGGAACCTCCTGCCTCCCTTCCCTTGTGCCCCAGGCTCCAGGCGACTGAGGCGGCAACTGAGGAGTGTTGGGGAAGCCTAGAGCTGTCATTGGAAGGGGCAGGTTTACTGCAGACCCCAGCCGAGGCAGTGCCACTTCCAGGAAGCAAAGGGTCCAGTCCAGCACCCTCCAGAGCTGCGCTTGGGCTGGTGGATGTGACAGCTCCCAGCCTCCAGGAGGGCAGCGATGGTGGCCCATGGCCTCCACATGCACAGACAGACACCAGCCCTGAAAAAGAGGCTGTAATCATGCCCATTGCACAGATGAGAAAGCAGAGGCTCAAACGCTCTAGATGACCTGCCTGGCTCTCGAAGATGTGAAGCCACCAGCTGGGCCTCGAACCCAGGCATCTGGCTGTGGGCGTGATCTGAAGGCTTCGCCCTCTGTGGTGGCCACCTGAGGGAATCTTCTTCGCTCTTTGGGATTCTCTCCTATGCTGTTTTTCTTTTGGCAGGACACGCATGTTCCAGTTTCCAGTGGCTGGTGAACAGTCCTAGGTTGCTAAGTCCTGCAGCGTCTACCGAGATAGGACCAAGGGCTGCTCAGATTGGTGCCTGGGCCGGGCACCCGTGTCCCGCTGCACACCCCATGCTCTGCACTTCACACCTGCCTCTGTATCAATATTTCTTCCAAAGAAGAGATATGGGAGGCACTTACATCCTGGGTACTTAGGGCATCGCGGTGCACACAGCAGGCAAAGCCGCCTATTACATGGACCCTTTTGGGGACTCGGAAATGCCCTGAAAGCTGGGACACAGGGGACAGTGTGGGCTCTCACGAGGGGTCGACTGTAGAGGAGTGGATGCTGCCATGGTGAAGACCGATTGAGGTGGGTGGGGTGTCATGTGGATGTCTGGGGCAGAGGAGGGATTCCAGACAGAGGACGGGCTGGTGCAAAGACCCTGAGGAATCGAGAGTTGGCTGGCCTGTACGAGGACTCCTGGGAGGCCAGTGGGCTGGATGGAAGCTAGGGAGAACAGGCACTGAAGTCTGAGAGCCCCTTGGAGGGGAGGACGCCCAAACAGCGGGACCCAAAGGCTTATCAGAGTGCATCTCTGAGAGTGTGCCCCTTCCAGAAACCTCTCAGGACCTCCAAAGAAGAGTGATTGGCAGGGCTAGACAGGAGGGTCAGGGCCCTGAAGCCCTGCGCCCTGGGAGAGGGCATGCGGCGGCCTGGCATCCCCAGGGCCGGGCACTGGGTGGAGGTGACGTTTCATTGACTCTTTTTTTTTTGAGTCGGAGTCTCACTCTGTCGCCCAGGCAATAGTGGCGTGCTCCCAGCCACCACAGCCTCGACCTGCTGGGCTCAGGCGATCCTTCCACCTCAGCCTTCCAAGTAGCTGGAACTACAGGCGTGCACTACCACACCCAGCTGATTTTTTATTTATTGTAGAGATGAGGTCTCACTAAGTTGCCCAGGCTGGTCTCGAACCCACAGACTCAGGCAATCCTCTCTCCTGGGTCTCCCAAAGTGCCTGGATTATAGGTGTGAGTCACTGCACCCAGCCATTTCGTTGATTCTAACCTCAGCCCTGGGTTTCAGAGTTGTCCTGGGATTTACATATGGGCTATTTCAGGGTCACACTGCTGGCCACGTCTGGATATAAACCAGCTCTGTCTGATGCTCACACCTGCTCTTCCCCTGCCTCTGTCCACTCAAGGGAAGGGCCTCAGGCCTCAGTTTCCCCATCTGTAGCAGGATGTGGGATCAGGTACTCATAGAAAACCCTTCCTCTCTGGTAGGGGAACAAGTAGCCACATTGGTAGGAAGAAGAGAATAAACATTGGGGGTTCAGTCTCGCCTCCCCCGGTGCTAGGGTGCAGCCCAGCCCACCCCCAGTGACCCATGACCAAAATGCAACCTGCAGACACAGCTCTGAGGCCTCTCGGGCTGCACGACAGCAGTGTCCTGCCCCGCGCTGGAAATTGCTTCCCCCTGGTCTCCCACCTGGTGCACGTTTTTCTCTTGGTTTTTGTTGCATTCATTTCGTTAACTCTGCTCCATCACCACGGCACGACTCTGGAGGGTGCTGGGCCGTTGTTTCTTAGTAGTAGGCGCCAGGCTCTCTGTGCAGCCAAGTAGGGCAGGCAGGCAAGACCTGCATCACCCCTGTGTACTTGCAGGGGGCTGCTCTTGGAGGCCGCTAGGTCCAGGCGCTCTGGGGTGAAGTGCGGTGCCCAGGCCTCCATGCGCGATGGTGGCCCTGAGGGTCTGCACACTGTACGATGAGCCCCCCATCTGACAGCGGGGAGTTCTGAGACTGAGGACCCACGGGTCCTGCCCTGATCACCCGTCTCAGCAGGCGGGAACCCAGGACCAAAGTCTTTGACCCTTAGGGCTTTTCTCCAGCTCTTTTTCTCTCCCTAAACTCGGGGTGCCATGGTCAGAAGCCTAACTCCGTGACAGAGTGGCTTAAGTGCCTTCTGACCAGCCTCAGGTGGGAGCACCTGCATATAACTCCCCTCTGCTCTCTCTATAAAGCCATTGCTTTATTTCTGATTTTAAAAGTAGCACATTCTGGTCGGGCTCAGTGGCTCAGTCTGTAATCCCAGTACTTTAAGAGGCCGGGACAAGTGAATTGCCCGAGCCTGCAGGTTCAAGACCCACCTGGGCAACTTGGTGAGACCTCGTCTCTACAATAAATCAAAAATTAACTGGGCGTGGTAGTGCTCGCCTGTAGTTCCAGCTACTTGGAAGGTTGAGACAGAAGGATCGCCGGAGTCCAGCAGGTTGAGGCTGCAGTGGCCGGGAGCGTGCCACTGCCCTCCAGTCTGGGCAATGGAGTGGGACTCCTACTCAAAAAAAAAAGTAGCACATTCTTGGGCCAGGTTCATGAGTAATAGCTCATGCCTGTAATCTCAGCACTTTGGGAGACTGAGGCAAGAGAATCACTTGAGGCTAGGAATTCAAGGCCAGCCTGAGCAACACAACAAGACCCCATCTCTTAAAAAAAAAAAAAGAAAGAAAACGCATTCATTGCAGAGACAATTGGGGGCATGCAAAAATCATGAGAAAGAAAACTAAAATCATCTGTAAGGAGAAGAAAAGACCTCCCCACTCTTAGAAGTGTTTCCTGTTATCCTTTTGGTTGTGATTCTGAATCTCTTTGGAGGCCTCAGTCCCTCAGAAGAGCTGTGCATGCATGGACGCGCAGCAGAGAGGCCCCTGGTGCACGTGGGCCATTCACAACTGGGGCTTCTGCAGTTGGGGAGCAACCCCTGTGGGAGGCTGGACCCCACTCCCCTGGCGGCTAAGAGGGGGAGAACGCAGGACTGCTCCCACTGCTGTGCAGCCTGGGCACCCCTGGTGGCCATGCCTGTCCTGACCATCCTCGTTGGAGAAAGAACAACAGCCCTGCAGAGAGACAGCTGCTCTGTGCCAGCGCCTGCTGCGTCACGCGGGATGAGAAGCCACCCTCTAGGGACCGCCGGTGTGGAGTGACAATGTGCGTGTGAGGCATGGAGCGGTTGTTTGGGAAACATGATAGTGCTGTGTTACAAAGAGCGGGAACCAGCCGGGCTCGGTGGCTCAGTCTGTAATCCCGCGCCTTGAGAGGCTGAGGTGAGTGGATTGCCTGTACCCATGGGTTCGAGACCCGCCTGGGCAACTTGGCGAGACCTCATCTCTACAATAAATCAAAAAATTAACCGGTCGTGATAGCCCGCGCCTGTAGTTCCAGCTACTCGGAAGGCTGAGGTGGAAGGATCGCCGGAGCCCAGCAGGTTGAGGTTGTGGTGACCAGGAGCGGCCACTGCACTCCAGTCTGGGTGACAGAGTGGGACTCTGACTCAAAAAAAAAAGAGCTGGAAGCTCGGTGGGGGTACACGCTTATCCGGCCCTTGAGTCTGCAGGGGTCTGCTGGCCTGGGCTAGACTCAGTTGGAGGTTGGCCTGAAAGGATCAGAGTCCTGGGGGCTGCTTCTGGTCCCTTGTCCCTGGGCGGGGCCAACATGGCTTAGTCCTTCTGACCTGCAGTTTGCATCCTTCTGGTGTCTCTTTCCCATCCTGTCCATCGGAGCCCCTTTCCTCAGGGTCCCACACCCTCAGGCGGCCCCAGATGCTTGGCTCTAGGAGGACAGTACCCGTCAACCTCCTCCTCACCCACGTCCAGGCAGGGCCCTGCTTCTTGTTGTCTCACCTGTTGTTTTGACAGATTTCAGGTCGACAGAATAATGGAAGAATAGTATGAACGCCAGCCACCCAAGCTTTGCCCGATTCTCCAATGGTCAATGACCTACCTCTCTGCAGATGTTTAGAAAGTGAGTTACCTGCAAATATGCTAGAGGGTATCCCTGAAAGCCCAGGACACTCTCCCACCCAACCCCAATACCTGGAATATTTCCCTTTCAGTCCCCTGAAGACCCCCATGCCTGAAAATGTAACCCCGATACCCTGCCATGGTCATAGCCTGAAGGTTTGTGTTGCTCCCAAACTCGTATGCTAAAGCCCCACCCCCAGGGTGATGGTACGTGGGAGAAGGACTTTGGGGGGCGATTCGAATTAGGTGTGGGCATGAGGATGGGCCCCTTATGGGAAGAGAAACAGACTGGGGCTCCCTCTCTCTCATTCATGAAGGTGGGGCCATCTGCAGCCAGGAAGAGGGCCCCGCCAGAGCCTGCCAGCCAGCCGTGGGAAGCACTGCAGATCCCACTTCCAAATCCAGAGGAATACACATCTGCTGGTGGCATGCCCGGGCGGTGGTGTTTTTCTTAGGGCAGCTTGAGCTAAAACGGAAGTCATGGAAGCTTAGCCAACTTCCAATTTTCTCAGTTGTTTCCAATTATGTATTTTTTCATTGTCTTTTTTAAAATCTAGGATTTGATAGAGGATCGCACATTGCAGGTCGTCGCTATTTCTTTTTAGTCTTCTTTAGTCTAGAACATTCCTGCCACGTTTTGGTCATCCATGTTGTTTTCACGTGGCTCTATTTTGCTTCTAAAGATAGGAGAACAGGCCAGAGGGTCGCCCCCTTGCTCCCAGGGAAGTGTGGACCAGGCCTGGCTGCTCTGCCTCTCGTGGGTGTCTGGTGGCGTGGGTTCCTTGGCCCTCACCCCTTTTTGAAACAGGCAAGAATCCTTATCTACATTTTGGGTGAGGAAACTGAACCTCAGAGAGAGTCTGTGTCCTGCCCAAGGCCACTAGCCAAAGACATTAGGATCAAGCTGATTAAGGCCTCAGGCTGAAGGGTGGCCTTAGTTTCAGAGAGCACACCCTCCAGGTAGGGCACACAGGAAGAGACTTGTCTATGGAGCCCAGGGAGACACCTCTGATGGGCTCTGGGGAGCTTAAAAGCAACATGCCCCCAGCTGGCACCAAAATACATTCCAGTTTTAGTCTACAAGCATTTATTGAGTGCCAACTGTATACCAGGCTCCATGATGGGGAGGTGACCCAGAGATGAGTCAGGCCTAAGCCCCATATGGGCCACACCCAGAGAGTGCTTGGGGAATGTTTGTTGAGTGAGTGAATCAATAAGTGAATTAATGAACCAACAAACCAGTAGATGAATGGGTAACTAAATCAATGACTCCACCAACATAAATCAATCAACTAATCAGTTAACAAATGAATCAATGAATCAATCCATGGATGAATTAATGGGTTTGGGTCTATGAACTAGAGTCTGCAGGGTGTAGGGTGGGGTGGGCATCGTGTGCCTGACCCTGGCCTGGACCAGATGTGTCCGCCACATGGAAACAGGAGCTGGAGAGAGAAAAGTCCCAGCAGGGCCAGGGTGGGTGTTTGTGGTGCCCCTGACCCCACTCTCACCCCCAGGAAAGGCACAACCCCAGACTGAAGGGCTTAAACCACCAGCATCTATTTCTCACAGGTCTGGAAGCTAGAAGTCCAAGGTCCAGAGGCCAGTATGGCAGTCAGGTTCTGGTGAGGGCTCTCAGTTGGGTTGCAGACAGCCACCTTCTTTATCTTCACGCGGTGAAAAGAGCTATGAAGCTCTGGTCTATCTTCTTTTCCTGGGGACACTAATCTCATCAAAGGGCCCCAGCCTCGTGTCCTCGTCACCTCTCAAAGGCCCCACCTCCAGACGTCTTTGCACTCGAGGTCAGGGCTTCCACATACAAATGTAGGGGACACACACCCACAGTGCAAAGCAGGTGGCTGATGCCATGACCTCGCCATCACCCTGTCTGTCATTCCCACTGAGCTGTGAGTATGCCACTATCCCCATTGACAAACAAAGGGCTGCACTGGGTCCTGCAGGGGGTTGAGAGACTGGCCCTCATTCCCTCCACGCCCCACCTGCATGCAGGGCTGAAACCAGGGTCCATCCCTTTTGGAAATTCTCACTAATAAGCACCAAGCCGCCACCAGCCACTGGTGCGAGGGCTTGAGGGTGTTTACTGAGCCCTTCAAGTCTACCTGGAGACTCAGATGCCTCTGTCTTTCTGCTGTCATCCTGCAGCCACGGGCCCTCGCATCTGCTGGAAATCTTCTCTTTGGATTAAAAAAATATGTCTTTTGTAGAACCCCAAGGAGAGTTCCCTGAGAGGGCTAACTGCTTCAGGGATCCTCTAATAGGTTTTAGGAAAATCTCATCTAGGTTCAGGACTAGTAAGGATGCCACTCCTATCTCTCAAGCTCTGCAAAGCCCATCAGAGCATCTTCTGTGCCTGGCTCTCCCCGCAAGTGTTCAGATCATTTTTGTGAATTACGTTTTCCCTCCAAGATAACTCACTTGAGAAGATTTGTGTGTATTCTGTTAGGGCCAAGGGGGCCCGAAGGATACTTTCTTGCCTAACCAACTCAGTCACTGTCATCCCTTGGGATTTACTGTGCCAACTTCAAATTGGTTGAGGAGTTTCATGGAGTTTGCTGAGCCGGTTCATGCTAATCGGGCCCATTTCTGAGCATCACAGGAACAAGTGGCTTCCTAGGAAAGTAGGTCAGAGCTGAGAAGCCACAGAGCCCGTCCCCACCCTGGCCTGTGCTCTCCTGACAGCGGTGTCCTCACTCCCAAGCGTGATCGTCGTTTGGAGGCGAAAGTGGGTCCCACTTGGGGTTTCTTCCTCCTCCCATGGCCACCCCGAGGGCTTGGAGGTTCGAGCAGCAGGCAGCCACAGAGTAGATTCCAGCATATTCCAACCACCGTGGAATTGCAGAGGGTGACATGAGTCCATTTGTAACAATTCCAGCCCACTGCTTGGCTCCAAATGTTAGTTCCTTTGCCTCCTTCCTGAATTACTGATAGAGGAAAGAAGACATGATTCTGGGTGGATGGAGACTGGCCTGATCCGTTTCACAGCGTCGGAGCCAAGGACAGGGCTTGGCACACAGGACATGTTCAGTTAATATTTATTCCTGTGTGATCTTGGACAGGTGGCTTGGCTTTTCTGAGCCCTGGGTTCCTCGTATGTAGCATGTAGCACACATGACCATTCTCCATCATACACAGACAGTACTTGACGATGGCACGTCACGGTCAATGCAGTAGCCTACTGGGCCTGGTGTTTCCTTGTCCTATTGAGATATCCAAATTATGTTTGACAGTTAAAGCTCTTAAGACTAGCTCTTAAGATAATACCATACTTGGGGACATAAGAGAGGTCATGTTTTATTTATTTATTTATTTTTTGAGTTGGAGTCTCACTCTGTCACCCAGACTGGAGTGCAGTGGTACGCTCCTGGCCACTGCAGGCTCAACCTGCTGGGCTCCAGCGATCCTTCCGCCTCAGCCTTCTAAGTAACCAGAGCTACAGGCGCATGTTACCATGCCTAGGTAATTTTTTTAAATTATTGTAGAGACGAGGTCTCGCCAAGTTGCCCGGGTGGGTCTTGAACCCCCGGGCCCAGGCAATCCACTCATCTCGGCCTCCCAAAGTGCTGGGATTATAGGCTGAGCCACAGAGCCCAGCCTAGAGGTCATGTTTTAATACTTTAACTGGCCAAGTGACTATAGCAATAGCCTGTGATAAGTTGTGTACATATAATATGATACCTAGAACAACCATTTAAAAACGAATGCAGAGACACACTCAAAAACACTATAGATAAATCCAAAAGAAACCCTAAAATGTTTTTAAGCAGCCCATAGGAAAGCAGAAAAAAAAAAACCCCAGAAAGGAGAAAGGTTGAAAACAAAAAATAATATGGCCGATTTAAGCCTAACAGATTGACAGCTGCATTAAATGCAAAAGATCTAAATGCACAAACTAATGGCAGTGGTTGGCAGACTTAATTTTCAAAAAATAGATTTCACATGCAACAACTCACTGCAAATGTAATGAAAAGGCAGGTTGCAAGTAAATAAATGGAAAAAGGTATATCGTGCAAACAATCAAAAGAAAACTAGAGAGGCTATGTTAATATTATACAATACTGTGTATACAATATTAAAATTAGAGCAAAGGAAATACCGGGGACAGGGAGTGGCATCATATAATGGTATAATGTTAACAAAGGTTACTCCCCCAAAGACATAGCAATCTAAACGTGCATGCACCAAACAACAGGGCTGCAAAATGTGTGATGCAACAGCAAATAGAGCCAAAATCACAAATTGTGTGTTGCTGAGGTGGTTTCTTGCTCACTTACGTCTCCAGGGACCCTTTTGACATGTCCCAATCACAAAGGCAGTCTTGTGTGTATTCTTTCCTTTCAAATGAAGATAATCTATTTTTACAAGACAAATACTACTTGAGGAAAAATAGCAAAGCATTTGCCACAATCAACTTGGGGATGATTCATTACTCCTGAAATTTTTCTGCTGACTTTATTTTCAGTGGTTCCCAACTGATTTTATTATAATGATCGAGTTGACCAAAGAAATGTGTGATATTTGAAAAAAGGGATGAGGGGAGGGAAGGAGATGAGGGTTCTTTCATGGAAAGCAATTTCTGCCTCAAAAAGCTGGCCCAGGACAACAGCCCCCTGGGGACGCTGGGGAAGGGTCTGGAGGGGCTGGTACATTGCCATCCCCAGCCCCTAGGGAAGATTGCTGCAGGAGAGAGTCAGAGAGCGTTTAATCTGCTGGAAACCTTGGCAGACCTGGTAGAGGAGAGAAGGTAAAACGTCCAACAGGAAACTATCTGTAAAGGGCTGTGAGATTTGGGGATGCAGGTGCGTCTCAGTGGTAGGACTTGCAGCAGGAAGACCTGTTACCTCTTCTGCTGCGGTGATTGCCTAAGGGTCAGGTGTTCGCTACAGGCTGATATCCTTTGGGTGTTTGTCTCCGCCAATTTTGATGTTAACATGTGACCCCCAGTGTCGGAGGTGGGCCTGGTGGGAGGTGTCTGGATCTTGGGGGCAGGTGCCTCATGAGTGGTTTGTTGCTATTCTCATGGTAATGGGTGAAATCTCACTCTGTTAGTTCCCACAAGGGCTGGTTGTTTAAAAGAGCCTGGCTCTACCTCCCCGCCCCTTGCTTCCTCTCTCTCTCTCTCTCTCTCTCTCTCTCTCTCTCTCTCTCTCTCTCTCTCTCTCGCATGTGACATGTCAGCTCCTCTCACCTTCCATCATGAGTACAAGCTTCCTGAGGCCTCACCAGGAGCAGATGTGAGTGCCATGCTCCTTGTATAGAACTGTGAGCCAAAGTAAACCTAACCTAAATTGCACTTCTTTATAAGTTACCCAGCCTCAAGTATTTCTTGCACACACAACAGACTATACACAAGTCATTGAGGGGCGATGTTGCCTGCTCACCAAAATCCTGATCAAACCCTCCTCCCATCTGACTTCGGCACTGAGTGGATGTATCTTTGATTGTTGTGTCTCATTTAAGCATAGGGGTAACAGGGGAGGCGTGGGGTCCGGCTGACCCAACTGTGGAGCTCTGCTCTCTACATCCAGCTGTGGAAGCTCTCTGTGAGCTTGGTGTTCTCATTTGTCAAATAGGAATGGGAACCCTCTCCCCCATTGGGGGGGCTTTTTGAGACGAGAGGGCATGTGGGTGCCTACCACAGTCCTTGGCATACAAGAGACACTCAGCCAATTGTGCTTTATCGAATGTTATAATCATGGATTTAAAGATTATTTTACACATTCCTCTCTTCCATACTAGATTACAGTTCTGAAATGAAGTCAGTGATTTAACTTACCGTACAAATAAAGGCAATGCAATGCCCTGACTGTGATATAAAGGAGGCACGAAGTGAGTTAGAGGTTTCAAAGCTCCATAGGCCAGTGTGTAGACACTGACGGAACTGCCAGGGAAAGTGACATGGGTGGGATGTCTGAGACATCAGTGCCAGGAGCTGGACAGGGGACACACCTTCCAGAGATGAGACTCAACCCGATGATGGATCCAAGTACTCAAGTTCTATCTTTCCTCAATTTACATGTGACTTGTTAACAGGCATCTGGAAAAAAACCAAAGCATTTTTTCCACTCTCATATACCACTTGACACAACAATGCTGACACCAGGTGTGGGGGTGATGCCAAGCAACTCTCCAGTGGACACCAGCTGGTGTCCTCTAATTCGGTTCAGTTCTGATACTGTCTTTGGGGAGACAGCCTCAGACCCCACAGGTGAGGGTCCTATCCCACAGGACGACCCCTTCTTCAGATACCAGTCGCAGGTCCAGGTTGTGGCCTGGGCTTCTGACTGACTGGTTATAGGTTGGGTTCCCATAAACCTTCACGGGTTGGATAATGGCTTCACAGCACTCAGGGAAACCCTTTGCCAAAGTTTATGGGTTTATTATAAGGGACATGACAAAGGCAGATGAGGAGATGAAGGGTGTGGGAGGGCACATGGGTGGGAGCAAGAGCTTCCTTGCCCTCCCTGGGCACACCTCCTCAAAGGACATTCACATACCAGCTATCCGGAAGCTCCCGAACTCAGTTCTTTGGGGCTTATGGCGGCTTCATTATGGAGGCCTGATTGATTATGTCCATGGCCATTGGTCATCCCCTTGACCTTTCCCTCTCCCCTCTCTGCTCTCCCCTCTCCCTCCTCCCTCCCCCTTCTCCTCCCTCTCCTTCCCCTGGAGGGCAGAGAGTTCCAACCCTCTAATCCTGCCTTGGTCTTTCAGGGTGACCAGCTGCATCCTGAAACCGTCTAGGGGTCCCCACTCACAGGAGTCTCATTACCACACATAAGATACCACTCCAGAGATCAAGGAGCTGTATGCCAGGAAGTGAGGATGAAGAGGAAACATATAGCTCATCATATCTTCATTGCATTCCTGGAAAATTCACCTTCTATTAAAACAATAAAAACTTCTTGCAGTTTGCTTGTAAAGATGAACTTAGGATGTTGGTTGAAACAGTCATTGATAGGATTTTCACGTGCAATCATGTCATGTGGTATTTTAGAGGTTTTGCGGAATGAGCAACCAGGCTTCATCGTGGGAACTTGTCCGTGCATTGAAGACCACCCAGCACTCTGCATGATAAGCTCTAAATGCCAGTTGAGCTCTCATCAGTGAGACCATCAAGGATGTCTCGAAATTTCCCCTGGGAACAGCTTGTCCTATTGGCTTTGTGGTGATCACCCTGCGTGGCCCAGAGCTTGGTGGCGCTTGGTGAATCTCTGCTATTCTAGACTGAACCCTGCATGCCTCCCAAACTGCTTCTGTGGGCATTTATAAGCCTGAGGAATATTCTTGAAAAAATGGGCCCTGTGTTCATGGAGACCTGCTAACTGAGGAGAAAATCAGGGCAGCCCCCAGGGTGTCAGAAAATGGCTCTTTCAGGAGAAAGCTTGCCTCTCCTCAGCCAGGGGCTTCCAGTGGCAAACTACAGGACTGTGACAGCTACCTTAGAAACAAGATCATTTGTTAAGTCACATGCCACAAGGTCCCAGGGTAGGTGGCCCCAGTGTGGTTAATTCAGCAGCTCAGCAAGATCACTGAGGATGTGGCCCTTTTCCTTCCTCTGCTCCATCATTCTAGGTGTCCACCTGGCTGCCTTGATGCTGGCAAGGGACTGTCATAGTCCCAGGGGCCCATGTATACCTGACCCTGTCCCATGGAAGGATACCTTTCCCATGTACTTCTATGCAGAAGCCAATGGCACACTCTTTACATGCCACGGGCTGGAGGGAGGGGTTTCCCACCACTGTCATACTCCAGGGCCATGTCCACAGTGGCACCATGGAGAATGCCCTTCCTCAGCCTGCCTGGTATCTGATGCCGACCTGGACTAGGGTGATGTGAGACACATTGATCTTGGGTGCAAAATTAAGGAGGTACAAAAACTCCGTGATCAAATTAAATAATATTTTGATGCAGAATTGTGAAAAACCACATGAATGCAAAAAAAAAATCCATTATGAAGGAAATATTTTTTCTTTCTTTTTTTTTTTTTTGAGTAGAAGTCTTACTCTATCACCCAGGCTGAAGAGTAGTGGCATGTTCATGACGATCCTTCCGCCTCTGCCTTCCAAGTAGCTGGAACTACAGGTGCATGCCACCATGCCCAGCTAATTTTTTTTTATTTATTATAGAGGCGAGATCTTGCCAAGTTGCCCAGGCTTGTCTCAAACCCTTGGGCTCAGGCAAACCTCTCGTCTTCGCCTCCCAAAGTGCTGTGATTACAGGTGTGAGACACTGTGCTCAGCTGAAATACCAACATTTTAAATAAAGACACCTCACCCTACTCTCTACCTTGTTTGATCCTCTCACTATTTAAAATAATATTTTGTTCATCATGGTTTTTTCCATTAATTTTGATTTTTAAAATATTGAGTGATTGCCTTATTTATATTGAGGACTGAGGGTCTGGCAGCCTCTTTACGTAGGTGCCCCAGATGAATCCCACCAGCCCCACCCAGTGCCAAGGTTGAGTCTACCCAGAATCTTCCCAGGATCTTGCCAGACTCATTCACAGCTTCTTGGCTAAGACATTTCCTTTAAAAACTCGGTAGACTGCCAGATTGCTGTATTCAGTCAACACGTGGGGATATTGTGCAGTTAGCATCATGGAATAATGTCCAGTCAATGTCATGGGATCAGGTCCAGTCAACCCTTGAGATAATGTCTAGTCAACTCCACAGGATAATGTTCAGTCAACCCCTTGGGATAATGTCTAGTCGATACCATGAGATAGTGTCCAGTCAATGCCGTGGGATAATATCCAGTCAGTTCCATCAGATAATGACCAGTCAACTCCATGGGATAATGTCTAGTCAATACCATGAGACAGTGTCCAGTCGATGTCATGGGATAATGTCCAGTCAGTGCCATGAGATAATGTCCAGTCAACTTCATAGGATAATGTCCAGTCAACCCCTTGGGATAATGTCTAGTCGATTCTATGAGATAGTGTCCAGTCAATGCCGTGGGATAATGTCCAGTCAGTGCCATGAGATAATGACCAGTCAACTCCATGGGATAATGCCTAGTCAATACAATGAGATAGTGTCCAGTTAATGCCATGGGATAATGTCCAGTAAACACCATGAAAAGTGTCCATTCAATGTCATAGGCTAATGTGCAGTCAACCCTCTGGGAAAATGTTTAGTCAACGCCTAGGAATAATGTCGAGTCAATGCCATGGGATAACATCCAGTCAACTGCCTGGGATAATGTCTAGTCAATTTCATGAGATAATGTTCCCTCAAGTCCCTGGGATAATGTCCAGTGAACAACATGGGATAACATAAGGTCAACCTCCTGGGATAATGTTCAGTCAGCGACATGGGATAATGTCCAGTAAACACCATGGGCTAATGTCCAGTCAAAGCCACTGAATAATGTTCAGTCAATCCCCTGGAATAATGTTCAGTCAACAACATGGGATAACGTCTAGTCAACGTCATGGGATAACATCCAGTAAACGTCATGGGAAAATGTCCAGTCAATGCCATGGAATAATGTCTAGTCAACTCCCTGGGATAGTGTCCAGTCATCCATGAGATAATGTCCAGTTAACATTATGGGATAATGTCCAGTCAATGTCATGGGATAATGTCTAATCAATGTCATGGAATAATGTTCAGTCAACCCCCTGGGCTAATGTCCAGTCAACACCAATGGATAATATCCAGTCAACCCCCTGGGATAACATTCAGTAAACACCATGGGATAATGTCCAATCAATGCCATGGGATAATGGTCCAGTCAACTCCCTGGGATAATGTCCAGCCAATGCCTTGAGATAATGTACAGTTAATGTCATGGGATAATATCCAGTCAATGCCATGGGATAATGACCAGTCAGTCATCTGAGATAATGGCCAGTCAATGCCATGAGATAATGTCCAGTCAGCATCATGGGATAATGTCCAGTTAACCCCCTGGGACAATGTTCAGTCAATACCATGTGATAATGTCCAGTCAATACCAGGGAATAATGTCCAGCCAACCTTCTGGGATAATGTCCAGTAAACACCATGAGATAATGTCCAGTCAATGTCATGGAATAATGTCCAGTCAACACCATGAGATAATGACCCCGGCTGAAGATTTTGATCAGACACAATCTTTGATTCTGAGCATGTCAACCTCCTAGGTATAGGCCTGCTGTCCCCTCTGCTCCCTATAGTCTAATTTTGCCAACTGGATTGTGTCTCCGTTAGCAGAGAATGCTTGGTAGATGTTCTTGGTAGAGGCTTGGGAAACCAGTGTTGCTTTTTAACCTGTTCTTAGCTACTGCTGCTCTTGTGCCCCCTGTGTTCACTTTTGTTCCCAGGTAGGCTGTTTCTAGCCAAGTGTCTCATTTTCTCAGAAGACCTTATAAAAGTCTTTAAGAGCAGTCAACTCATGCTCTCTTGAAACTACCTTACGCTTTTACCTGAGAGCTACAGCTTCAGTGGACATGAAGTATGCAGTCCAGGTTTAAACAGAAGGCAGCTTAGTCGAACGGAAGACCAACTTAGGGCTTCTGCCAATTTGACACTTTAGAGTTTGTTACTCCTACTCTTGACACCCCACTTCTGATACCAAATTCTGTTAGTGGCCAGGGTTTCCACCTGAAAGCACTAGAAACCAGCTCGGGCCCACATATGAAGAAGATAAATTATAAAGCAGATTTCTGAGTCATCCAAAGACTGAGAAGTCTTTCTGAGTCTCCAGAAAGGCTGAGAAGCCGGGTTCAGGGCTGAGCAAAATACTCAATCTCATACTGCAGAGGTGTTCTGGTGGGCACTGGATGCTACGGCACAGCTCTGGGCCTTCATCTTACTACTATGGCCACCACCACGAATGCCACAGCCCTTAAGAAACCCAGAGCCAGGGACCAGCACCACGTGCAGGAAATATGGAGTTGTTCCTTTGGCTGCAGAGCCATCAGTCTTTTCTTTTTCATCTCTTTCCCCCCTTCTCTGCCTCTTTATCCTGCTTTTCACACAGGCAGCAGTCCCTGTCCTTGTCTCCTCTCACTGTGCATACTCTCCCCTGGCACCTCGCCATCATCCCAGCTTCCCCTACCCGGACCATCTTCGTTTCCAGCCCTGACCTCCGCCCAAGCCTGAGACCTCATTTAGCCTCTCTGCTCGGCGGCTCTGACACCAGAGCATGGTCATCTCAGAGCAAGGCCACCCCGGCCATTCACTACACCAGAGTCTTGGGCATCTCCTTGATTATTTTTTTTCCTAAGTAATATCTGGCCTTTTTCTAGCCAGTGAGTACATTTATTGCACAATAAGCCACCATATGTTTTTCTGCAAGAAAAACACTAAATCTAAACGGTCAAGACATCACACAATGAGTTAGGACACAACTAAAATATAGCTTAAATATTTCTCTGGGGAAGGAGACGCCACTCTGCTATTTAATGAAGACAAACATCTTTATGACCCGGATCTGTTATTTTTACACCTAATAAGACATGAATTCACAGGGAATAGTTTCCAGCAGTTCAGTCTCCTTCCACCGGTTCTTACGAAGTGTGTTTCCCTGGGTGGGGCAGGTTAGGCTTCAGTGAGCCCAGCTGCCTTCTCCTTGGCTTCCTTCTTTTTCTGGTCATTTTCTTCCATGCATTTCAGGGAGCCATCTCACCTCTTAGTGTGCCTAATATGCTCAATATGCATATTAATTCTCTTGGTAAGAATCTTGCCCTTGACTTGTTTGTCGAAAACAATGCTGACAGCATACTGGTTGACGCTGCAGACTCTTCCTGTCTTGCCATGGTACCCTTTGTGGGTCATTCCCTTTTGAACAGTACCCATTTCCTTGATGTCTACAATATCACCTTGTAGATTCACATTGGTGTGCTCAAAGGAAAAACCTCACATTTTCCTCTTTCCTTTCGTGATCATCATTTTGGTGAATTATTGGAAGATGGTGGTTCCAGCTGAAAGACCCTGATTATTTTTCCACTCTTACTACTGGCTCCTGCTGGTTCTTAAGGGATATACCCAATCCCTACTAATTACTTCCTGCCCCAATTTCCTGATCACCCTGAGAATACCCCATTCCCACCCACGCAGGGTTCCCATGCAGGTCCCCCACTCAGCCCGACACAGAGTTTGCTGTAATGGGGTTTGTGGTTCTGTTATTATGAGTCAAACTATCCCTGACCTAAAATGCCTCTTTTCTTTTTTCTTCCTCTAAGCCCAGCCCTCTCCTGCAGACCCACCCAGCCCCGTTTCTTTGGAAGGTACACATGTGGCCTTGGATGAGTCCTGCTGGAAGCATCGTCCATGAACAGCTGGCATGTGTCTCCTGGCATGTGAGAGTGTGCTTGTCCCTTCCCCAAAGGGCTGAAGAGGTGGGAAAAGCCAAGTGCTGCGATGGGTTCTGGGTCAGTGCCCCTGTAGCTGGCCCTGCCCTGTCCCTGCCTGGCTTTGAGAATGCAGTTGAGAATTCAGTTGAGAATTCCCTCAACACTGGAAAGCCACGAGTTCAATGCCACACTCCACTCAGAGAAGCACAGATGTCACAAGAGGCCACAGGCCACTACCCTGCTATCACGGCCGCCTCATTCCCGGGTCCAAATCATCACTCACACAATAATTGTTCTACTCCCCTCCCAATTCAAGTAGAGTTATCTGTTTGTGATTATTCACATGGCACTTGCTTAATTTTTTTTTTTTTTTTTGAGACAGGATTTCACTCTGTCACCCAAGCTATAGTGCAGTGGCATGATCCTGGCTCATCCCAGTTTCAACTTCTTGGATTCAAGCAATCTTCCCATCTCAGCCTCCAGAGTAGCTGGGTCTACAGGTGTGTACCACCATACCTGCCTAATCTTTTTGTTTTTGTTTTTGAGTTGGAGTCTCATTCCATCGTCCAGGCTGGAGAGCAGTGGTATGCTCATGGTCACCCCAGCATCGGCCTGCTGGGCTCCAGCAATCCTTCCACCTCAGCCTTCCAAGTAGTTGGAACTGGAGGCATGCACTACCATGTCCGGCTAATTTTTTTTTTATTTTAAGTTGCCTGGGCTGGTCTTGAACCTGTGGGCTCAGGCAATCCACTCGCCTCGGCCTCCCAAAGTACTGAGATTACAGATTTTTTTGCTTTTTGTAGCGAGGAAGTCTCATTATGTTGCTCAGACTGGTCTCAAACACCCAGGCTCAAGCAATTCTCCCACCTGGACCTCTCAAAGTGCTGGGATTTACAGGTGTGAGCCACTGAGCCCAGCCTCACATTGTGTGTGTGTGTGTGTGTGTGTGTGTGTGTGTGTGTGTGTGTGTGTGTGTGTAAAAGTATAAGGACAAAGCACCCTGAATACTTTTATCATTCAAGTGATCATGTCCACACGTATCTCTATGCAGATGTGCACAGTCATTAGTGGGCTCTCGCCACGGCCTGGCACTGTCCTCCACACCTGGCCACACCTGCCCCCTGTGCAGTAGTTCCTAGCACCCTCTGGAGCCCCCAGGTGCACTCTCCAGCACCCACTACTGTGGGTGGAGACAGGCTCCAGCAGTAGCGGGTGGTCTGAGATCCCAGGCTGTGCACACCCCCATCAGCCGAGCAGGATGCCACCAGGGCTGCTTTAACCGTGGCTTCCTTCTCCAGGGTCATTTCAGCTCTGCTTACTCCCCACCCTGAGAAATCATTATGAAAAATCCGATGTGCTCTCCCTCCTTTTTCACAGTTATAAATGATGCTTTTCTATGTTTTTTAGAAGATAGTTGGGCAAGCCCTTTGGGTCTCCTCCCACTGTGGGAGCTTTTCTGTCCTCTCAATAAATCCTACTTTCCAAAAAAAGAAGATAGTATAACCTTTTTCTGTACCTCGCTTTTCTCACTTTTAAAAACACTTCGCTGGCCCAAAAGTACACAAAAGGATGGTCAACATCATGAATCATTAGGGAAATTCAAGTCAAAACCACAATGAGCTATCACCTCACAACCATCGGGACAGCTTCTATTAAAAAACCAAGTAAAGCCGGACTCGGTGGCTCAGTCTGTTATCCCAGCGCTTGGGAGGCTGAGGTGAGTGGATTGCCTGAGCCCGCAGGTTCAAGACCCGCCTGGGCAACTTGGCGAGACCTCATCTCTACAATAAATTAAAAAAAAAAAATTAGCCAGGCATGGTAACACGCGCCTGTAGTTCCAGCTACTTGGAAGGCTGAGGCGGAAGGATCACCGGAGTCCAGCAGGTCAAGGCTGCGGCGGCCGGGAGCAGCCACTGCACTCCAGTTTGGGCGACCGAGTGAGACTCCAACTAAAAAAAAATCAAGTAAAACAGAAGATAAGTCCTGGTGAGGATGCAGAGAAATGGGAATTCGTACACACTGTTGGTTGGAATGTAAAGTTGTGTAGCTGCTGTGGAAAACAGGATGGTGTTTCCTTAAAAAAAAGAAAAGAAAAGACAAAGAAACATAGACTTCTTATATGATCCAGCAATTCGGGCATATGTCCAAGATCACGGAAGACGGGTTTCAGAGAGATCATTGCACACCTCATTCCCAGCAGCTATACTCACAACGGATGACAGAGGATGCATCCTAAGTGTCCGTGGTGGGTGGACAGATGAACAAATGTGGTCTATACAGACAAAAGGATGGTATTCGGTCTTAAAAACAAGATGTCCCAACACAGGTCACAACATGGATGAACCCTGGAGACACGATCCTCAGTGAAATAAGCCAGTCCCAAAAGGAGGGATTCTGGCTGATTCCACTCATAGGAGGTCCCTTGAGGAGTCAAATTCACAGGGACAGAAAGTGGAATTGGTGGATGCCAGGACTGGGGGAGAGATGGGGAGTTGGTATTTCATGGGGCAGAGCTTCAGTTTGGGAAGATGAGAGCATTCTGGGGTTGGATGGTGGTGACGGCTGTACAACGGTGTGAATGTGTTTAATGTCTCTGAACTGTACACTTGAAAGTGGTTAGGATGGTGCTTTTTTTTTTTGAGTTGGAGTCTCACTCTGTCACCCAGACTGGAGTGCAGTGGCATGCACCCGGCCACCGCAACCTTGACCTGCCAGGCTCCAGTGATCCTTCCGCTTCAGCCTTCCGAGTAGCTGGAACTACAGGTGTGCGCTACCACGCACAGTTAATTTTTGATTTATTGTAGAGATGGGGTCTTGCCAAGTTGCCCAGGTGGGTCTTGAACCCACAGCTCAGGCAATCCACTCACCTCGGCCTCCCAAAGTGCTGGGATTACAGGCTGAGCCCGGCCTGGATGGTGCGTTTTATGTGATGCGAATTTTATCACAACTTTTAAAAAAAATTTTTAAAGTACATCTATTTGTTTAGGAAGGACTATTAAGAGGTCTTCTGGAACAGGTTAATGTCCAATTTTTTGACCTGGGTGATGATTATGCAGACATGTTCAGTTTATGTCATTTTCCTCAATAAAAAATCTAGGAAAAATCCCCCAGGGATGATGGAGTGGCATCGATAGATTTCAAAACCCTCAGAAGATGCATCAATTCAATGGTGACATCTGGGTCTCTAGTTCTGATATAAACAAACGAAAAGAGATTGTGAAGTGTCCAGGGAAAACGGAGCCTTCACTGAATATTTGACTATTGATAACTTTTTGAAAGAAAAGAGATGTTACAGCGACATTGAACTGATGGCATATTTTAACAAGGCATACTTCACTACGTGTCGGATGGAGTTACGTTTGAGATTTGCCTCAAAATAATTGTAAGTTTGGAGAAAGTAGGTGGAGCACAGGTGAGACAAGACAGGCTGCAAGCTGGCCATTTCAGACATGAGGTGATGGGGACACGAGGTCTATTACTTTCCACTCTGGTGTAAGTTGGAAACAGTCAACGACGCCAAGTCTGAAAGCAGTAGTGAAGCCCACGCATTGCGGAGATGTGCCCACATTCTGCGAGTTGGACCTCCACCCTCGTGTGGACAGGCGGCTGCTTGGGGCTGCACAGGGCTAACCCTGCCACTCCTGGTCCATGGGCATACCTCGGCCCCACCAAAAGCAACACCACAGGAGCACTGAGCTTGGTGCCCCACGGCTGTGCAACACGACCGCAGAAGAAAAGATGCCATAGACGCGCCCCCTTCCCGGAACGAGGGCACGGCCAGCCACGTGTGGTGTGAGCTGTGGGCTGCCCTCCCAGAGATGCCAGCCCAAGCACTGGGAAGGGACGCCCACAGTGCAAGTGACTAGAATCCACGACACTCATATCAGACACAGCCACAGACTTCCCCTGGGTGTGGCTGGCTGTTGGATGCCCCAGGGGGTGGCTGGATCCCCACACCTGCCAGGGAAGACTTGCAGCTCTGCATCCACTGCAGGACCAGCGGGATCCAGGGAGGCTCCCTGTCCCAGCAGATACCCCAGCCAGGCCTGCTGGGCCCCGCCCACCTCCTGGACCTTCCTCCGGCAAGAGCAGGTACTGTGGAGGCCGAACACCCTCCTGGCATGAACCTTGTGCAGTGGAGGGCACAAGACCATGGTCCAGTGCTTTCCTGCCTGATGGGCTGGCTGAGAAGTCTCACGTGCCCAAGCCCTGAGCTCAGGTCAGCTTGCTAACCTGCCACTGGTGTTTGCATTCGGTCCCCCTGCCTCCCCTCCCTCTGTTCCTCCTGCTGCCCTGGCATGGTGCTGACACCGGGGACGGACTTGGGGCAGCCCCTATAATTCCTGTCTCCTGGTGTTCATGCCCACAAGGGTAGGTGAGGCCTGCAGCTTGCCTCTGATGGGCAGCAAAGAGGTGGGCGGCACTTCCACCTCACACGCCACGCGACGCCATCCAGCTAGCAGACTCCCTGGAGAACCTCGTGCTAGCTGGATGACAAGTGGCCAGGCTGGGGAGTCCTCAGGACACAACTGTGGGTGGGCTCCAGTCTTGCAGTCTTGCACTGCCCCCAGAGAATGCAGTGAGACCCTGCAGATGACAAACATGTGATGCTTGAAGCCACTGCGTTTGTGGGAACTCGTTACACAACAACGGGAAGCTGGTACACTGAGGCTCTGATCTCCAGGGAACCTAAGACAACACCCAGACCCTCTGGCCTGGCAGTCCCTCTCCAAGAAATCCACCCTCCATTTTGCGGGCCACAGGAACTCAGAGCCGGAGGAGGGCCCAGGAGGTGGGCGGGGTGCAGCAGGCCTGGGTGGGGTACCACAGTGTTGGGGACCCCAGAGCTCTGCCACGGCCCGTGCAAATGGAGAGAAACACCCAGAGCTCGGCAGAGGCAGAGCTGGGACGGGGGCGGAGACATGAATGTGCTCTTAAAATAAGAACGCCCAGAAGAGGGACTGATGAGATGCCTCCTTCCAGATGTCAAAGCTGCGGTTATTTTTAAGGCA
>NW_007248818.1:102858-114171 GCF_000164805.1 Carlito syrichta
GACTATGTTTCCAGGCCCACCCCGCCACCGGGTATCCTGGAAGGAGATGCCCGGCCTCACCTGCCTGGCTTCCTCCTCCATACCAGGTGCCTCTTGGGAATGCGGCAGGGACATCTGTGCCCCCCAGGAGTCAGGCTGGGCACAGGCTGGGTACAGTCAGGTTGTTTTCCTCAACCCACACAGCCGTGTAGGAGGGGCATGGAGCTGCCTGTTCCTCGATTTCCTGGTCTGAAAAGGGACTAATGACAGCCTGTCCTCAGAGGGTCATGGCAGGGGTTAGATAGGCAACAGCACACGGCACTGGGTCCCTGATAAGCATGGCCGCCATGCAGGGCAGACACGGTCCATCGACTCCACAGGTACAAGGAGAAGTGAGACTCAGAGAGGCTGAGCTGCCCGCCCAAGGTCACATAGCCAGGAAGTGGGAGCCAGCCATCTCAGAGGCTGGCTTGGGGCTGGCACTCCACAGCCACTGCCCAGAGGCAGCAAAGTGACAAGTCTCTGAAGCAGGAGGAGTCCCATCCAGCCAGGTTTGGGGCGACATCTCCTCTGGGGTGTTGGAAGCCCCAGGTTTGGGAGGGATCAGGCCCACCCGCAGCCCTCCCTGGCTGTGACCCCCATCCCTGTTCCGACAGAGGCTCATGGGACCCCATCCCAAAGGTCGGTGGATAGGCAGGTGTGACAGTGACTGGCCCCGACAGTGCCCCGCAGGACCTGGTCCCTCCTGGTTGCCTCCGAGGAGCTGGCTTGTCCCGGGGCTCTCACGTCTTGCTTTATCCCGCTTTGATTTAAAATCTTCCTCTGTCTGCCTGCTGCCCTCACGGACGCCTCCCCCAGGTGGGCCTCGGACTGTGCAGGGCCTCATGCGAGACCTTGGCCCTCGTTGGGGGCAACTGTCCACGGCTTGAGTTTGTTAACTAGGTGCGCTCCTGGTCATATGCAGGGATTTGGACCGACAGCCACCCTCTAACGCGCCACTTGCTCCTATGTCCTCATGCAGGCACAAATAGGCCCAGGGAGGCATCTCCTGGGCACCTCACCGGCAGCCACGGAGAAACACAGACACTTCTGCCGAAAAGGTCGCAGGGCTCAGGGATCTGGGGTCAGGGGATCTCAGACAGAGCCGTCGCCAGCACTCTCTCTTTTCCGCCCTCTCTTCTCCGTTTCTCTGTCTCTTTGTTTCTCCCTGTTTCCCTCTCTCTGTCTCTCCTATCTCTGTCTTCTACTCTCTCTTCCCTCTCTCTTTCTGTCTCTCACACCCCACTCCCTTCCCGCTATCTCTCCCTCTTCCCACCTCCCTCTCTGTCTCTGTCCGACTCTCCCCTCTCCGTCCTTCCCTGGCTTCCTCCCGTCTCTCTCTTTTTTCTCTCTCCCTCCCTCCCCGTGCTTGCCTCTTGCTCACAGACTCTCTTCACGTGGGAAGCATGGCCGCCCAGGCTCACATCCTGACCCAGAGTGCCCCTTCCCTGCCATGTGGAAGCTCCCGAGGAAGACAGCACGCCATCGCCTGCCTCGAGGCGCGCCTGTGTCCGCTGCGTGCGGCCCACAGATGCAGGGTCACACGTCCGCCCCGTGCCGAGTGGGAGGGACACTGTGACCGACAGCCGCCATGGAGCCACCGGGGGTGATGACGCACTGAGGGAAAGAGGGGTTCGCGGGGGCAGGGACGGGAGCTGAGAGAAAGGACATGGCTGCCAGTACCAACAGCTGCTCAAGACACCTCCAGGCTGTCCCCTCTCAGGCCTCATTTATCTGATGCTTCCTGGTTTTTCTGGTGGGGGGGAGGTGGGAGGAGACAGCAGGAGAGGCCTGCTCTGGGTCAGCAGGCGAGGTCCTCAGGCTGGGCTGGGGTCCACACAGTCCCGAGGGGTGTAGTGGTCATCACAAAACAGCACGGCTACCCTGACTACCTGGGTCCGCTTGGCACAGAAGCCCTGGACCAGTTTCTGGGGCTCAGGGGCACCTCGCCCCGTGGCCGAACAGCTGAGAGTCCAGCCTCCCTCATGCCCCATCCAGGAGCAGGTGCTTCCTCCTGGGGCAATAGGGAGCCAGCGAATGTTGAGGGGGCAGTCGCCAGGTCGGGGTACACGGGAGCCCTGGTATGGAGAAGGTAAGGCAGGAAGGGCCGGCAGGTGGTGGGCAGGGGCCTTCAGAGCTCAGACTGTGGGTGTCAAGAGGGAGGGAGCCAAGCGGAGTGAGTGACGGGCTTTGGAAGTCACTTTGCTAACAGAGCGGCAAGGAAGGGCAGCTGGAATGAGTAACCAGGCCAGTTGGGCGGCGGGTGAGGGCACTCGCTCTGGTGGAAAATCCCCGGGCCTGATCTGGCTGGAACAGGACCTGGAACTTTGTGTCGCAGGCTGCTGCCCTGTGGGGCACTTGTACCATTCTGCAGGTTACTGGAGCCACTGCCCGGGTGCCAGGAGGATACACCCAGACCACCCCGGGCCATCGGCGCTCGCCTGCTGGATGTGAAGCTCGGATCCTGGGCCAGCTCCTCCCCTGTACAAGGCACTGCGGCCCCTCCTCACCAGCCCCTGCAGACCCTCTGGGCACTCAGACTCCTGCAACCACGGCCCGCCCTGGAGAGACACAGGGCTCTGCAGATCCAGCCCACCTCCAGGTGCACAGGGGACAGGGTGCAGGGGCCCTAGGGAAAATGCAGAGGCCAGAGATGGAGGAGCCCAGAGAGGGGCCTGGGAGGGCTTCCTGGAGGAGGTCAAGAGGAACAAGCCTGCCTGTCCCGGTGCAATCAGTGCATGTTCACACCACATGCATGTCCGCACACATAGACGCCTGCATGCACAGACACATGGGACTCAGCTGCCGTGTCTCCTCATCTGCCTTGCCTGAAAAGCCCAGCTCCCCTGGCTCTCGCTGCAAGCACTAAGAAAACCTGAGAGGTCTGAGGCCGGGCTGGCTGGAGGGTGGGGAAGGGCTACAGTCAACAGCATTTGCCCTGGAATCATCCTGTCCTCAGTCCGAGACACCCATGGCCACCACCGACAGGCGGGCTCTAGAAATCCAGGACGCCGCCGCTTCCCCCGAATGCTTTCCTCATTGAGTGTGGCGCCAGCGTGGCTTCCAGGGCTGGGCTCAGCCCCTCGAGTGGCTCCTTGCCGGCCAGACAGCCTCGACTCGCCCTCCCTGGGCCCCAGAGCCAGGCAGGACTTGAGGGCCGGCCAGGGTCCCGGCCTGGCCAAGACGAGAGTGGATTCTGGACTCTTGTGCCCAGATCCTACCTCCCCTGTGGTTCCCATCTCTCTGTACCGCCCCGTCCCTGCAAACATTCAGGATGTGGACGGCCCAAAGTGCAAAGCTTGGCTGTCTGCAATCCAGCTGTGCAGGCTTGGACTTGTTACTTGACCTCTCTGTGCTCACCCCTAAACATGAAGCGGCTTCCCTCATTGGGCTCTCATAGGAAGAAATACACGGATACCCGGGACACCCCCTACCCTGGTAACTCTTGGCAGATGGCAGGGATACAAGAAATACTGCCTGTCACCGTTCCTGACTTTTCCTCAGGGTAGGCTAGCTTTCTTTAGTGTGGACTTTGCACCAGGCTCTGCGCCTGCCCACCCGGCACTGAGAATCACTGAGTTCTTATGGCCAAGGAAACTGAGGCACAGAAGGCCTGTCAGTTAGGAAAGGTCAGTGTCGGGCTTGGAACCCGGAGACCTGATGCTGTGCAGCCTTGGGTCTCGGCTGCCTCCAAGAGTCCAGAGTGGACGACTGAGTCCCTCCTGGGAGTCCAGTGGGGAAGGTGGGCACACAGACATTGCACCCGTTTGGACACACACCACCCACACGCGGGGCAGGTGCCGTCACAAGGTGTCTGCGACACCCCAAGGGGGCGGCGGCTTCCTCCCTTCCGGGTCTCACGCCCCACTCCCTGTCCTGCCTCCCAGCAAACACGCTGCTTGACCGGAACTCCCGTCTCAGGGTCTGCTTCTAGGGGTCCCAGCCTAAGAGCCCCTCCTCGCAGGTGCGAGTGCCCTCGGGTGCCGGGGACAGGGATGCCTGCACAGAAGCCGGGAGGCCTGGAGAGCCAGGGAGCCCCTTGGGAAACAAAGGGGCTCTGTCCTCAAGGCCTGGCTCAGCCCCTGAGGACCTCTGGTCCCACCGCCTGGATGGTGGGCTTTCTGCTGGGGGCTACACTTCCTATCACACCAAAACCCAGCTGCTGCCTCCTCCTGGAAGCCCTCCTTATTGCACTACCTCCATCTGGAGCTCCTCGGTGGGTTTGCTGTGTCTCACTGCTGGCATCCCTGTCCCCGGCACCCAGGGGCACTGTCACCTGTGAGGAGAAAAGCTTCTTTCCTTGGGCTGAAGTTTACGGGTTGGCTTTTGAGCCACCCTTCAGCAGTCTGTCAGCCTCTTCTCTCCGGCTGGAATGGCCTTGGCGTCCCTTCCTCCCCTCCTTTCTGAAGAACGCCTGTCTCTGTCAAACCTGCCTGGGCTTCCTCCGTTCCTGGGGGTTCCAGCAAGGCACTGTCCTCCTCGGGGCTCCTCCAGACGCCTGGGCCACTGGCTGGCTCAAGGATGGGTCCTCCCCTCTCACGGCCTGTCTCTTGATCTGCTTGAGGGCGGGGCCTGCTTGGACTCCCCAGGCAGCCACAGGCCGGGGCACAGCTGGGGGTGCTCTCCAGGTACTATGACAGGAGATGGCAGCCTCGTTTCAGGGTCTCACATCCTCAAGCAGAGGGCAGGAGTATCCTGAGGAGAAAGTGGGGCCACAGGTGGGGTGCTGCTGGGCCGGGGCACACATTGTGGTCGCTTCTCGGCTGGCAGGCCACGTGGACACCAGTGCCCAGGAGAGGAGGGGCAGGGGGATGACATGCCCCGAGAACGGGGGCTGAGCGGACAGCCAGTTAGCCACGGTCTCTTCCAGGCTGCACCTGAGGCATTAAGAAGAAAAACGGGCCGGGCTGGTGGCTCAGCCTGTCATCCCAGCACTTTGGGAGGCCGAGGCGAGTGGATGGCCTGAGCTCGCGGGTTTGAGACCCACCCGGGCAACTTGGCGAGACCTCGTCTCTACAATAAATCAAAAAAATTAGCCGGGCGTGGTAGCGCACGTCTGTAGTTCCGGCTACTTGGAAGGCTGAGGTGGAAGGATCGAGCCCAGCAGGTCGAGGCTGCGGTGGCTGGGAGCGTGCCACGGCACTCCAGTCTGGGCGACAGAGTGAGACTCCAACTCAAAAAAAAAAAAAAAGAAGAAAAACGGAGAGCCAGGTGGATATTTCTGCTTAGAGGCAAAGGGCCACCCTTGTGCCACCAGGCGAACCGGCCGTGCACCCCTCCCAGCCCCATCTGCCTTCCTCTGCAGGCTTCTGAGATGAGCCGAGCATCCTTACCTGTGCCCAACTCTTCCTCCCCGGCTTGACTCACCTGGTCTCCGCCCATCTCCGGCCATGCCTGTGTCAGGGCAGGTGCCTCTGCCCTGCAGCCTCATAGCTGGCCCCTGCTGGCCTGTGGCCAACCCGGCACAGGCTGGGCACCAAGCAGCATCAGCACCCGCTGCCAAGGCAGGGAGTGCCACTTCTCCACAAGCAAGGCCAGGTTATCATAAGAAAAAGTCAAGAAGGATCCTGTATTCACTCAAAGTAGGGGCGGTGTCATATGGCATGTGCTGTGTGTGTACGTGTGCAGTTCTATGTGTGCCTGTGTGTGTACACGTGTGTGTGAGTTGATGCATAAGCCGTGGGAGTGCATGCCTGCCACACGTGTGTGCAGTCCCTGTGGGTATGTATGGCTTCTGCTGCAGGTTTCACGGTGGCATCAGCTGGGGCAGTCACAGTTCTGCCTCCAGGATTCCCACTGGGCAGAGGGCCGGGTGGCCCAAGCCCCCTGGGAGGCCAGTGCTCTACTACCAGAAGGTTCTGGAAGTCCTAGGTGCTAAGCAGCTGTGCAACATGGGTCCTGAACTTCCCACCCCACCCCATGGAGCCCATGGTCCTTAAGTGCGTGAGCCTATGGTCCTTAAGGGCAGTCAGACAAGCAGCAGCTTGAAATTTCCCGACCCGGTTACAATGCAGATTCCTGGGCCCGCCCAGGGTCTCCTGCATCAGAGATCAGGACAGTAGCGACCTCCCTTACCACCACACCAGGCAGGAACCCTGACCACCACTTCTTGCCCAGGCCAGGGAGGCATACAGGGGGCAGAGCCCAGTCGGAGCCCTGGCCCTTCTTCCCTTGTCTTTGCCGAGCTGCTCCCAGGACAGTGCTCCTGAAAAAAACCTGAGCAGAGATTGCTGCAAGGCCCGCAGGTGTGCACTTGAAACCCAAGTGCCAGCCTTACACAGCAGCCTCTGAGCATAAGCCTCGCCGAGGGCAGGTTTCCTCAGCCGGTCTCCTGAGCCGCCCAAATGCAGCGTGCCTTCCTGGTGGCATCCCGCCCTAGCTCAGCTCAGCACTTTCTGGAACCAAAAGTGGAGGGCGGACCTGCCTGGTGGCGCCGCCTGGCCTGTGGGCCTGGCTGCCTGGGCCACAGGGCCCCTGAGGGCACAGGTAGTCAGAGGTTGGTCCCGAGACAGAGGCAGACCTCAGACAGCCTTGGCTGGTCCCACTCCAGAACTTGTTGCCAAGGACAGGTCCTGCTGGTCCCGGGGACCGCCACTGAGCCAGGCCCGGGGCTCCAGCATCACTGGGAACGTTTCTTGAGAGCTGCCAAGCCCAGTGGACAGAAGGGAGCGGGGACCAGCGGCCACATGGGGCGGAGCCAGCCCGGCCTCCCTCCCAAGTCCTTCAGGAGTGAGTCTGTGAACTTGGCACGCTCTGTGGGAGGGCCCTTGCCCCTCCCCCAGACCTGTCTCCCCAGCCCCCCAGGAGAGCAGTTCTTGAGCCAGGAGGGTAGGCACACAGGAAGGACAGGCTGAGGAGATTGTGGGCTCCATCCCTCGGACCCCTCCCCAAGAACACGGGAACTGGGAGGAGGCGCTACCTGAGCCTCCTGGCAAGGGCTGGGGCTTGAGGATGGCACCGAACTGAACGAGGCCCCATACTCTTGTCCACCCGGAGACTCGGACTGTGACCTTATCTGGAAAGACAGTCTCTATAGATGCGATTGCTTAAACGAGTATGAGGCCAGACTGAACTGAGGGGCGCACAAACCCAACATGGCCGGTGTCCTCTAAGAAGGGAAAAAGCTCAGGGTCACACACTGCGGAGGCCACATGGCCACAGAGACACATGGAGACATGGAGCGGCACGATCCAGGGAGCCCCAAGGGTCGCCGCAGCCATCAGGAGCTGAAATTGGATCACACACTGCGGAGGCCACATGGCCACAGAGACACCTGGAGACATGGAGCAGCACGATCCAGGGAGCCCCAAGGGTCGCCGCAGCCATCAGGAGCTGAAATTGGACCACACACTGCGGAGGCCACATGGCCACATGGAGACACATGGAGACATGGAGCGGTACGATCCAGGGAGCCCCAAGGGTCGCCGCAGCCATCAGGAGCTGAAATTGCAGGAAGAGCTTTTGTGGGAGCCCCTGGAGGGAAGGGGCCGGGCTGGCACCTTGGTCTGAGAACTCTGGCTCCGGAAACGCCAGAGAAGAAAGGTCCGTGGAGTGAAGCCCTCATTTTGTGGTTCTTTGTTATGACAACTACAGGAAACAAACAGGGGCAGGAAAGTGGTTTCTCCCAGATGTCAGGTCCACAGATGCTCGGCCTTTGCACCACAGCAAACCAAATCCCTCAAAATCTGATTGGATTTTCCAGCCAGCCAGGAAAGATGGAGAAATGTCTCTGCCTTCAGAGACGTGACCCCAAATTGCTACCCAGGGCCCTGGGAGGAGGCAGTGCCTGTGGAGGCCCCAGCCACCTGAGGTGGTCTGGCTCCTGACCTGGCCTCTCCTTGGCCCTGGGAAGGGAAGCTGGGGCTTGGCTTCTCTGGGCCTCGGCTTCCTTGTCTGTAAAATGGGGCCATAACGGGGATGTTGTGAGAAATGACAACGGAATGCTCGTGAGGTGCTTAGTACAAGGCTGGACCACAGTCACCACTCCACCGATGTATGTCTTTGTGGTTTTTGTTTGTTTTTTGTTTTTTGAGTCAGAGTCTCACTCCATCGCCCAGGCTGGAGTACAGTGGCACGCTCACGGCCACCCCAGCGTCGACCTGCTGGGCTTCGGCAATCCTTCCGCCTCAGCCTTCTAAGTAGCCGGAACTACAGGCGTGCACTACCACACCCGGCTAAATTTTTTTTGATTTATTGCAAGAAGTCTCACCAGGTTGCCCAGGCTGGTCTCAAACCCGCAGGCTCAGGCAATCCATTCGCCCTGGCCTCCCACAGGCTGAGCCACTGAGCCCGGCCGGAGGTCACTGTTTTCGTGACTCTCCAACAAGAATTTGTGCAGCATGCGCATCGGTCTCTTGTAACAGCATGTCCAAGGCAACCGTCCTGTCCTCTTGCCATTTCAGTCCAGGACCCAAAGACTCAGAGCCAGGTGCCAAACCTGTACCTCCAGGTGTGGACACTGGTGCAGGTGTCATAATGGGTGTGGCTCGGAGCTGGTTCTGTGGTTCGGCCCATCCCCCACATCCCAGTTCCCTGCTGTCATGAAGCAAAACAGCCGCTGAACCATTGCAGGGGTGCTCAGATCTGCCGTGGCCGGGCAATTCTGCCCCACGTGGCTGAGGTCACTCGTGGCCCTCAGTCGGTGGGTGGCCTTGCCTGGAAGGGTCACCGTGGTGGCATTCGTCCCTGGCACGTTGGCGGGGATGACGGACAGCTGGGCTAGGCTGGGGCTGTCAGCCACCTCACCTCCACAGGGCTGGTCTCCAGATAGACTTCCTCCAGCAGGGCCAGATATGAGCACTAATGCATCTGTTCTTTCATTCCTTCATTCATTCAACAAATATTTATTGTGCCGGGCCCAGTTTGAGGGGCTGGAAATACATCATTATTCAATAAAAATCCTATCCACATGGTGCTTCCATTCTTCAGGGGAAGCAGATAGAGACAAGGTTAACGAATCTGATTTGACAAGTGCAGGAGAGAAAGAAACAATGGGAAGGAACTGACCTGTCGGGGGGGCCTGCCTAAACGGTAGGTCCCACATCTTACAGGTGACACGGGGACAAAGCCGGGAGTAAGGGAGCTAGGCAAGAGCATTCCAGGAGCGGGAACAGCAGTGCAAACGCCCTGAGGCAGGCACAGGCCTGGTGTGTGGGTGAAGGACTAGGATCGGCTGAGACGGTGAGGTCAGAAAAGTGGCTGGTGGATCACAGGGGACCCGGGAAGCCACGGGGAGGATTCTGGTGTTGCTTAGTGAGTGGGAGGTTTGGAAGGTGCTGAGCAGAGAGGTGACTGAAAGGCTCTGTTGGCATCAGCTGCCGGGCCAGGGTGGCTGCAGAGTCAGACATGAGCGGGCTACAACAGCCACCAAGGTGAGACCGTGGCAGCTCAGAGCACCAATCGTCTGCATTTGCGAATACGTTGAGCCGACGGGAGGAGCCAGGAGGGCTTCCTGACGGCCCGTTTTGTGCGAGAAGGTGGAGTATCCACCATCCAAGGTGGCAACCAAGCAAGATGGAGCATGCATTGGTGAGGGAGGGGCGGTGGGATTGGGGAGGAAGGGGAGGGGACCCCAGTCGGGCACGTCGAGGTCAAGAAAACTCAGGAGAGACCCTCCAGCATAGGGGCCACAGAGGCAGCTGGATACGGGGTCAGGGGCTCCAGGAGCAAATCAGGCTGGAGGCGGTCCTTGGAGTCAAGGTGAAGATGAACACAGGCCTGATCTGGAGTGAAGTGGCCGTCAGGGAGGGCAGCGGGGAGGACAGCACGGAGGGGGCGGGGAGGGGCTGGCAGGCGCCTCCCAAGCCGGGCGGAAGCCTTTGAAGGAAGGAGCCATCGGCTGGGGAGACAAGGGCCCTGACAGCCCCCAAGCTGTGCAGGGCCTGGGGTCCGGGTGCTGCCTGGCAGTGGCATTTGAGCCTGGGAAGACTGCGAGGTTCTCCAGAGGCTGAGTGCGAGAGGGAGTGCTGGGCAGGCCAGAGCTCAGGGCTATGTCGGGGCACGGCAGCGGCTTCCAAGAAGGGTTGGCTTAGGAGGCAGGTAGGGTCAGATCCCAGGCTCCCGATGTCCTGCTCTGAGGAGTCAGGCATGGTGGTGCCGTGCCTGGCACTAGGGCTCCTGCTCGGTCTTGCACCTGCTGGAGCCCCACGGGGCGTTCTGTGCAGGGAGGCTGAGGCTAATTACCATCGCTGTCAGGAGGCTTCCTCACCAGCCTTTGAGGCACTTAAAATAACTGCACAAAATGAGTCTTGATCTGCCTGGTCGCTGAGGAACTTCTTGTCTTTCTGTGCTTCTGTGCACTCAACAGCGGGATGTCCTAACACACGAAGCTGGCCGAGTCCCCACTCTCAGTGACAGGCCATGGCGGACACTCCCTTTCTTTTGTTCCTTTTCTGTGACCTGACACACAGACTTGGCTGGCGCAAGGACCAGCCCCTGCCCACACAGTGGCCTTGGCTGGCACTGGAACCTCCGTCCCAGCACCTGTCAGGATATCCCATCCTGCAACTGGGGCAGGGGTCACCATCTCTGTTCCGCAAACGAGATTAACATTGGAATCACAATGGGGAATGCCAGTCTGATTCCAAAGCAGAGGACCCAGCAACAGGGCAAGCTGGGGGAGGTGGGCAGACCAGCCCACAAGGTGGCAGGACCCACCCCCTCCCACACACACCGTGACAGGGTTAAGCAACACAACGTCTGTGGTCCCAAGGGCAGCGGGCCAAGGAAGTGGTCAGCTTTGCAGTCTTTGAGGGAAGAATCAGCAAAAGGCGTTTCAAAACCCTAAACGTTCCTGCTCCTTTTAACCCAGAAATTCCACCCCTTGGGCTTAAACCTGAGGCGGGATAGTGGGTGGATTGTCAAGTCAGCCCGAGGCTGGCCTGCTCACTGAAGCAGCCTTGGGAACAGTGACGTGTCAGGCGCAACGTAAATGTCCAACCATCGGGGATTAACTGACTTACGGTACTTTGGGGGGCTGAATGACAGTCTCAAAGATGTCCAGGTCCTAATCCCCAGAACCTGTGACTATGTCCCTGTACGTGGTAAAAGAGACTCTGAAGACGTGATTAAAATAAGGATCTGGAAATAGGGAGATTATGCTGGAGTGCCCCGATGCCCTGTAATCACGGGGTTCTTTTAGGAGGAAGGTCAGAGAGAATGAGAAGCCGGGGGTGAAGAAGAGAGAGATGGAAGCAGAGAGAAAGAGACAGGGGAGAGAAAGGGACAGAGACAGAGAGAGGGAGGGAGAGAGAGACAGAGAGACAGGGACGGGGGGGGAGATAGAGAAAAAGGGGG